>NC_141924.1:26418373-26569888 GCF_057802395.1 Ceratotherium simum simum
ATGTGTATGCATATCTAGTGATGCATAGAGGAAAAGTTGGAAAAATACACCAGTGGCTTTCAACTGGCATGGGAATGGGGCAATTGGCACACGGAAAGGGAAAGAGGAGGCTGTATATTAGTTTCACCTAACTTCTTTCCCCCCAAATCTTCATGCTTGCCCTTCCTCCTTGGGTAAAATACCTTAAGCACATGCATATTTTAAAAGCTCCTCAAATAATTCTGACATGCGTCCCTCCCTTCCACCCTCATCCCCTGCCTGATTTATAACCAATAATATACACCAAATGTTAACAGTAGTTATATCTGAGTGTTGGGATTATAATTAAAAAATTTTTTTTCATCTTTTTGCTTTGCTGGCGTTATTAAAATTCCACCATGAACATACAGACTAGTGTAATAGTTAAGTGCGTTGGTTCTGGATCCAAACCACCCAAGTTTAAACCTAATCGTGGCAGGTCCCTGTGCCTCAGTGACGTCATCTGGTAAAAGGAGAAAAATAATAGTAGCTGTCTAATTAGGCTGTTGTGAGAAGTAAATGACTTAATACCTAGAAAGTTCCGAAAATGGCGCCTGGCACATGTGATGCTCAATATGTTACCCATTATTATTAAAACATAAGAAAAACTTAGCAATGCTTTTTTAATTACAGAAAATAAAACATATAAGGAAGGAAAGGAAAAGAAGCTATGATGTTTGCATGTTTGTGAATATTATGGAAGCTGGATGGTAAGCCCACGCTCTATTGTCCCCATCTGTGAAATGGGAAACAATGGACTCACGGGGAGGGGGATGAAGAGAGAGGTGAAAGCACTCTGTAAACTTAAAGTGAACTTAAAAAGTGAAGAGTGGTTGTTCTTTTTAGGAGTAGGATTAATGTTGCATAAAAGAAAAGCCACGCTGGCTGCCGGCCTCTCAGGCTAGCGGCAACAGGAAGGAGGTGGCTGGGCTTCCCCTTCCGTCGAGTTGGTTCCAGCCCAGAAACCCCGCCCTGGCTGGACAGAGAAGATTGCGCCTTGTTGAAAGGTATCCTGACCATTCTCTTTTTTGTCAGACATTCAAGGGTACTCTCTGCTTCGTATATGCATTTCTCTTTCTTCTCTCCCAACTCATTCTCGTCTTGGGCATCTCTGTATCATTACTTACTAGCAAGTTACAGGCAACCTAATAGCTAATATTCATTGACGCCAGGCACTGTTCCAAGACTGCCTGTAGTAACTCATGTATCCTCCAAGCAACTATAGGAGAGAGAGACTTTTTTATTATCTCCATTTTACAGAGGAGGAAACTGAGGCACAGAGAGGTAAGTAACTTGCATAGTCTATGGGTGGTAGATCTAAGATTCAAACTCCCTTGGTCTGGCTGCAGACCGTTGATGCTCTTAGTCACTAGACTAGAATTCCTTTCAAACTTGCTGTCAAGTTTGTCTTTCCAGGGAGAAATAAGCCCCGGGACAGTTAGGGGAGGAGAGGCTCCAGGAAGCCCACCATACAGCAGTTCTCTAAGGTCTCAAGCGACTACCCTGTGCAAAGGATGTGCTGAGACTGGGATGTAGGGCCCAAATCTGCCGGCTAACATCAGCCCTGAGGCCCCTCTTGGGTTCACCAGCCCTGGGGGAGTCAGAAGGGAAGGCCAGGCAATCTGACTCCACAGCCTGTCCTGCTCCATGAACCTAAACTGTCTTGAAAGGAGCACAAACTGGTAAAGGATTTTCAGAAACAAATGTTGAAGCGGGATGTTGGTATTCACAGAGACTCCACTTTCAGAATCAGTTTCCACCTCATGCTTCTGGCAATCGGTGAGAACGACCATAAACACTTCAGTGTCCAGAAGCAAGCTGCCAAAGACCCTCTGTTTCAGGAAGACCCCCCCGGCCCTCTCTGCTGGGGGAGCAGCCGAGATCATCTGATGCAGGTGATGTCTGCTCCTCTGACAGTTCCTGGGATCCGTTCCTCTAGGACTTTGGCCAGCATACACTCTGAAGGTGGCCTTTCCTCTCCAAGAGTATGATGTCACTCTCCAACCCTAAGCCTCAAATGGTTTGCAGATTTTCTGGGGTGACTGTTTCCTGTGCTCTGAGATCCCAGGTGGTGAGAGCTTTCTGCCGAGAACTGTGGGCAGCGTTTACACGGAAAGCTGCTTATATCAATCAGGACGTGCTTGGTGGCAAGTAACAGAAAACACAGCCCACACTGGTGTACACAATAAAGGGGAGGTTATTGGCTTGTGTAACTGGATGGTCTCTGGATAGATTACAGGTGAGGATGGATATAGTGACTCAACCATGTCACAAAAGATCCGGCTTTCTTTTTATCTCTTTTCTCTGCTTTCTATGATGTCAAGTTCATCCTAAGGCTGGTTCCCCTCCAAGGAGCAAGAAGACTACTAGGAGCCACGGAGGGGGGGCATTCTTCCTTGTTCATTTCTAGTAGAAGGAGTAGCTGTCTCAAATTATTAAATGAAAGTCCTGGGCCTCTGATTGGATCATCTAAGGTCATATGCCCAGCCCTGAACCAATCACTGTGGCCAGGGGCAATAAGCAGACCAAAATTGGTTGGTTGGTTTGTTTTTAGTTGTCGTGTGTGTGTGTTTGTGTGTGTGTGTGTGTGTGCATGAATTGAAGGTCCGTTACTGGTCCTGCAACCATGGGTAAGGGGGAGGAACCAGTCCCCACAGGGAGGGGTCATTTCTGCAACATTCCCTTTACACACAGAACTAAACAGAAGAGCAGAATCACTACTGTGGTTAGAAGTTGGCAGTATGGGAAGAGGTAGGAACAAGTGGTGAGTAGGGGTGTTGAAAAAATACAGACGCTCCCTAAACTGAGATGCCTAGGGGATACTTGCTCTACATGCTTTGCTTCAACCCAAGAGGAATCAGAAGATTAAAAGTGGTTTAGGGAGGCCAGAACCATCAGGGACAGAGGGAAGAGGAAGGTCTATGGGGTGGGGGGCTGTTTGGCAACTAGGGTGAAGAGATTGCCCTCCCTCTGCTGGAAGCCCCCCAACTCCTCGGGTCTGGCAGGAAGGGGGAAGCCTGCAACCCTAGCGGGCAGGTCAGGGGCTGCCGGATGCTCCAGGCAAGGAGCTGGAGGGAGCTCACAAAGGCTGCTCTCCAGAGAGAAACAGCACTGCCCCCCCCCCCCCCACCGCAGCTTCTCTGCCAGGGTGCAGCGGTCCTTGACCTCCTCCTAGCAGTTCGCTTGTAATGCACGCTTGATCCCCATCAGCTTCTTCTTGATGGCATCCTCAGAGCTGGCATAGACCATTCTGCTCCTAAGGAGTGCAGACTCACCCTTTTACTCTCCTAGTTTGCGTCATAGAGGATGCAGTGGCAGTCCTTGTTTGGCAGTGTCTTGAGGTCGTTGGTGAGTGGGGTCGTTTCCAGCCTAGCCCACATCACCTACCAGGAACTCCTGGCCCTCCTCCGGGAGAATCTTCTTGTCCTTGCTCAGGCAAAAGAGCACCATCTTCTTGCCCTTCTTCACCTCCTCTGGCGTCGACGGCTTCGGGACCTGCATGCCATTGAACACTTTGATGACGCCATCAGAGTCAGCCATGCTGGAAGCCATGTTTCCGGAAGGGCAACGGAGATGGCAGTGAGAGCCAGGGAAGGTGCGAGTGCTGCACTGCTGCCAGGACCCTATGCAGACCACAACTGCTTTCAATCAGTCAATCCACCCCTGGATCTGGAAAGCAAGCACCATGTCCACCCCTGTACACTGTTCCTTTGATTTCTGACATGGCCTTTTCTGGAGTCATTAACAGTACCAAATATGGTTCAATAAAGCAATAAAGTAAATGACAAATACATTCTTTTAGTTTCTCAAGTCAAAAACCTTGGAATCATTCTTGACTCCTTTATTTCTCTCACCCAGCCCCATATCCAATCTATCATCAAACTCTATTAGCCCTACTACAAAATATATCTAGAATCTGACCCCTTCTCACCTTATCCACCCTGGTGTCACCCTGGTCTAAGCTATCAACATCTTCCATCAGAATATTGCAGTAATCTCCTACCTGGTCTCCTCCTACTTGCTCACCTATCATCCCAACTACAGAGAAGCCAGAGTAATCCTGTTAAACAGTAAGTCATATCATGTTACTCCTCAGCTCAAAAGCCCCCAGTGGCTCCCATATCCAAAGAAAAGCCAAAAGACATAACAATGGCCTAGGAGACACTACATGTTCTAGCTTGTTACCTCTCCAATCTCATCTCCTATTACTCTCCCCTCGCTCACTCTGCTTGAGGTAGACTGGCTTCTTGCTGTATCCGCAAACTATCAAGCATGCCCCTGTCATGGGCCATATCTTCTTAGCTCATTCCCTCTGTTCAAAAGTGATGTTACCAGAAAGATGCTGTGTGACCACACTGAAAACACACCTACTCTATCTTTAAGCTGCTGACCTTGCTTTATTTCTCATAGCACTTATTACTTAAAATAGTTAGGCATTTGTTTTTATGTCATTTTTCTCCTCTCCTAGAATAAAAGTTCTATGATAGCAAGGTTACTCACCACTATGGCCCCAATATCGAAAACAGTGAAAGCATTCAATAAATAGATACTGAGAATGAATGAAATATTTTGAACAAATACTACACAAAAGAGCAAGCAGATAACATCAGATGAGGAAAGTGTTCACCTTTTCCAACAACCAAAGAGATTGGCCAATTTCTTGTTGGCCAAGACAATATTTTCACCTATTAAATTGGCAAGAACAATCAAATAATAAATCCATTGCTGTTGATAAGACAATGAAACTGATGTTTTCATGTATTATTGGTAATCAGTCTTGTTGATTCATTTAATAGATATTTATTGGGCACCTACTATATACCAACACCATTGTGCAATTTTCTAATATATACTCTAATCCATAATAAGGTTCAAAATCTGTGTATTAGTCAGAATAAACTAAGTTAGCTGTGCTAACAAATTAACTCTGGAATCCTAGTAGTTTACCATAACAAAGAGTCACTTCTTGCTCACTCAACATACCTACCTCAGGTTGGTAGAGAGGTAGGGTTTACATGTCACTTCCCCTCACATTTCATTGGCCAATACTGGTCACATGGCCCTACCAAATGCCAAGGAGGCCAAGAAGTGACGTTTTCTGCATGCCCAAAAGGAGCCGAGAAACAGATGTTGGTAAATATTAATAATGTCTACCACAACCCTTGATCAAGAAATCTTACCACCCTACTGGAATAACCTAAAGTACATAAAAAGCTACATTAAGAAAAATGTTCATTGATATCTTATTCATTATTTTGATAGATTGAAAGAATCTTAAATGTTGGATAATGAGGGAATAGATAGTGGAATTTCAGTTTATGCCTATACAATAGATTATTAAGCGGTCCTAAAAATGATAGTGAAGAATATATATAAAATGATGATTATAAAATAGTAAGTAAAAATTAGAAAACAAATGAAATAGATAGGAAGATTATAACACCATAAAAACATACCTAATCAAAAATATTCTTAAAAAATGCATAAAAATTATTAATTCAACAAGTACCTCCTAGATGCTAGGCCCTGCAGATTCAGAGATAAAACACACTGTGTTTGGCCTGGAGGTGCTACAGTCTTATAAAAATATTTAGAATGGGCTAAAAGAAACTCCTGTCTAAAATCAGAACAGTTATTCTAATAATTTTATGCTTGCACATAAGGGTAGACTTTTATTCCATTTTGACTTGAATCACCCAGAGAATTAGAGACAGTGCTTCACCATTCATTCAACAGATGTTACTAAACATGCACCAAGTGGGTGTCAAAGATGGTTAAGATGTCAGACCATGCTCCCTGACCTCAGAGGGCTTACGTGCTAACTGGAATCCTACACATCAAACAAGCCTGGTCCTTGCTGGCTTCAGCTTCTGTCCCAAAGAACTCCTTTACATAATGTTCCATATGAAACCCATGAAGGTTCCTTGTGCCTAAAATAGTGCCTGGCACAGAGTTGGTGTCCTGTAAATTCTGGTGTTTTCCCCAAACCTATTCTACTTCTAGGCTTCTCATCTCAGTTGATAATGTCTATATTCTTCATTGCTCAGGTCAAAAATGTGGAATCATTCTTGACTCCTCTGTTTCTCTCATGCCCCACATCCAATCTGTCAGAAAATCCTCAGGTCCCACCTTCAAAACATATTCCAAACTGGACCACTTCTCACTCCCTCCACTGCTACCATCCAGATCCAAGCCACCATCATCTTTTACCCTGTCATTGTATGCCATGGTCTGAATGTTTCTGTCCTCCCAAAATTCATATGTTGAAAACTCATACCTAATGTGATGGTATTAGGAGGTGTGGCATTTGGGAAGTGATTAGGTCACGAGGGTGGAGCCTTTATGAGTAGGATTAGTGCCCTTTTAAAAGAGGGCTCAGGGAGCTCCATGGCCCCTTCCACCATGTGAGATTACAGCCAGAAGACGGCCAACTGGGCTCACACCAGACACTGAATCTGCCAGCACCATGATCTTGGACTTCCCATCTTCCATAACTGTAAGAAATAAATGTTATTTATGAGCCACCAAATTTATGGTATTTTTGTTACGGCAGCCTAGACAGACTAAGACACTATAGTAACCTCCTAACTGTTCTCCCAGCTTCTCCTCAGTCTATTCTCCACACAGCAGCCAGTGAGAGCTGTTTAAATCCTATGTCTGATCATGGTTCTCCTCTGTTCAACTCTCCTCAAACCACTCTGCCGTGGAGTCAAATCCACAGTCCTTACAATGGCCTTTGTGGCCTTTCTGCACAAGCCCTCAACCCTGTCAGACTCAAAGCCTCCTTTTGGTAGCAAATATTGTCTAACACATCCTTTATAGTCCAGAAATGGAGTTTATAGATAATATAACCTCCCTCCACACACAATTTCAAAAAAAAAAAAAGAATTATATAATGCCCTATCTAAACTATAAAGCAGAAATTAAGAGAAAGTAATCCATAATAAAATATGTATTTTAACATGTGAACATTCGAGTACAACTACACTAGAAGACACAAACATCTCCATGAATTTCAGAAACACTGTCAGATGTTGCCACCCTGTTGAAAACCACTAACCTTCACCACCTGGTCCGCCTTCCTCTCTCTGACCTCAATATCAACCATCATGCACTCGACTCACACTCTGCTCCAGCCATGCCCATCCTCCCAACTGTCTCTGGACCATGCCAGGCACGTCCCAGCCTGGAGTCTTTGCACTGCCCTCTTCCTCCAGGCGGCCACATGGCTCACTGCCTTACTCCCTCAGGTCTTTGCTCATGTGCCCCTCTCTCTGTGGGACCATCCCCGACCAGCTTCTTTAAAATACCAACCTCCTTTCTCTCCCCCGATAGCACTCCCTATTGCCCTCCCTGCTTGGTTTTCTCTATGCCCTTTATCATCTGACATACTGGGTATTTTATCTACATGATATTGTCTGTCTGCTCCATGAAGTCACAGATTTTTACTCTACTATATGCCCATTATATAAATGGGTGTCTGGAATATAGTGGGTATTCAATAAATATTTGTTGAATGCATGAAACAATGAATGAGGGGTATGTACTGAGAAATTGAATGAATGGATTACTACACACACCTAGCAATCACAGCATTATTTCTGAATCACTTGCCTCTACCGCCCTATACCTTGCTCCTCCCCCAAACTTCTCCTCCCCCATAAACTTATTGCTTTCTACTGGATACATTCTCCATCCCCCAGGTTGGATTGACCTGGCTTCCTCCAACCTTTGGCATCACATGTGGATTACGGATTTTTCTCCCTCCAGTGTATGATCATACTGTGACAGCTTCCTGACAATGCCCATCTAGTCTTTTTTTTGTGTGTGTGAGGAGGATCAGCCCTGAGCTAACATCCATGCCAATCCTCCTCTTTTTGCTGAGGAAGACCGGCTCTGAGCTAACATCTATTGCCAATCCTCCTCCTTTTTTTCCCCAAAGCCCCAGTAGATAGTTGTATGTCATAGTTGCACATCCTTTTGGTTGCTGTATGTGGGAAGCGGCCTCAGCATGGTCGGACAAGCGGTGCGTCGGTGCGTGCCCGGGATCTGAACCCTGGCCGCCAGTAGCAGAGCGCGTGCACTTTACCGCTAAGCCACAGGGCCAGCCCCCATCTTGTCTTTCTTCTTGCTTTCTACCCTGTCTGCCTCCCCTCCACTTTCCCAAACACTCCATTGCTTTGTCTATAAATGTATTTCCCTAACATGCCCATCAAACTCCTACTCATCCTTCAAGGATAGGTTCAAATGCCTCTTCCTTCCTCAAGGATGACTGTTCCACAATCCAGAAGTCAGTTTCATGCCCCAGAGACCTCATAATTATTTGTAACTCTTCTGCCCCCATTACACCCTTTGCTGTGTAAAATCTTTGTCTTCATCTTATCCCTCCTGCCAGACTTCGAATTGTTTAAGGTCAGGGAGTAAGTCTTATTCATCTCTTGCTTCTCCCATGGTACATGAAAGATGGTCAATGAATATTAAATAGGAGAATGTATGTCAAGCCCTTAGTACAGTTCCTGGCACACAGTGAATATCCAGTCAGTGCTGGCTGCTAATACGAGTTCATACATAAGGGATGCAGAGTTCATTTCCACCCAGAGGAGAGCTACAAGCTGCGAGGGTGGCTAGGTGGCTTTCAAGAGCCTGTGATATGTCCAGGTCCTTATTTCTCATTCCCAGTGCCTCTTCTAATCTGTAGCAGGTGCCCTGTGTTCCCTGCCGCCCCCCCCACCCAGTTCTCCTGCAGCTGTGGACAGCTCCCGACCCAGGCTGACAGCTTCTCATCCCAAGTGTCTGCAGATGTCTTCTTCTAGGCGTGTCACAGCAGTTTTTGCTAGGCTGCTTGTAAATACAACCCATAGATGAGGGAGAGGGTTCTTAATGCTCCTGGGGCCCACCCTCAACCCATATGAATGGGAGTTGTTGGAAAAATGCCCCAGCCTCCTTGACTTCCAGAGGGACAGTTCTGAAGCGTGTTTCACAGGGTTTCTCAGAAGGTCTCACCTGGGATTGAGGCCCTGTTGCCTCTGACAGTAACTTGCTTTTGGATGTTCTCTCTTCTCTGACTTAACTCTCCCACTTCCTTAATTGTGCTTCCTGGGATCACTCCCCAAACCTATATGCACTCAAATCCTGCTTGTGGGGGAACCATCATCACTCAACATTCCTGAAGAAATGGCTGCCTAGGCACTTAGACTGAAAAAGCCCTAAAGGCACTCCATTGTGATACACCTTCCCTGTGGTCTATTGGTACTAGCTCCCTGGCACCAGACGTGTCAATGATGGGGAGGGATGAAGAATCCTTGGGTTATCTGCAGAGACAAAAATTGGAAGGGGGAGGTACATGTCGAGTTTATCCTAGGTTTGCCTCTCTCCTTATAGAAATTGCCCCTAGGAAATGGATGCAGGGACCCACCACTTAAAATCAAATGCCTTACTCTCGCTCTCAGATGTGATCAAGCACTTAGACCTCTATTGGACACATCCCTACAGAGGCCATTGAGCTATGAAGACACATAGCAGTCACTGGTTTGTGGCTCAGGTTTCTTGGTACTGTATATGTTCATCAGTGAGGCTGTCATGTGTTCACCAAAGCCTGATCTCTGTTCTCACTGAGCACACGACTAGATTATATCCCTCAGCCTCCTTTGCATTAGGTGTGGACATGACTGAGTTCTGGCCAGTGGAACGTGAACAGAACTGGAATGTGAACCACTTCCAGGCCTGGCTGTTAAAACTCTCCCGTGGATGATCCGTGTGTGTTTACTGGTCTGCTATATGGAAGCCCAGGACCCCATGGCCCCAGGGCATGGCAGAACTCAGGCTGGCAGTAGCCTGAGGCCCTGAATCACCGTGTGGAAGGTGACTACATTGGCTTGACTGTGAGAAGAAATAGCTTTTACTGGATTAAGCTACTGAAATTCCAAGGTTTGTTATAGCATCTATTGTTATGCCACCCAATACAAAAATTGGTACCTAGAAGTGGAGGGCTGCCATAACAAAAGCCTAAAATAATACGGCATTAGCTTAGGAGTTGAGTGGTAATTGGTGAGGAAAGTGATATAAAAAGCAGGAAAGAAGGAAACATGTTTTATAAAGTGGCAAAAAGTCTGGTAAAACTGTTGCCTCCAATGGTGGACACGTCTACTAAGCCCGTAGTTCTAGGGAAAGGGGTTGGAAAGAGTCAGCAATAGGATGTGTTGGCTTTTCCCAGGGCGGGGCCTGGAGTGAGGTGAGTGAGGTACCTAAGGCACAAAATTTAAGGAGGCAGTCACTTGCATGATTCCACTTCTAGCAAGGAATTATAAGAAAGAGATGAGTGCAAGAAAGATTGGCTGTTTGCAAACAGAAATGAAAGAAGCTAGAGAGAGTCCAGAAACACAGGGTCTCAAGGGTTATAAAAGCCTATTACCTCTGGATCCTAAATGGTAAACAATATTATTTGAGAGACAAAGGCCCTTTATGACTCAGGCCTACCAACAAAGATCTGATTAAGGATGTGACCTTCCCATCCACGCGTATTATTTCAGATAGTTTCAAGATAGCCACTATTAACGTAGGAGAGAGAGGTGTGAGTGACGAAGCAAATGAACGAAGCTTGAAAATTATGGAAAGGAAAAAATTGGGGTATGAACTTTTGCTCATGGAATCGTTGGGAAGCCAAGATTAGAGATTTCTAAGTTTTTAGGGAATTATATTGCCAAAGAAAAAAGTGAGCCTAGATTTAAAAGGCCTTTGACAGTTAGAACTTTGAACCAAACTTTGAGTCTCCAAACTTGCTCAAGCTGGAAGTGGGATTCGAAAGCTCTGTAGCCCTCAAAGAGGATGGGCTCCCCAATGCCTACCTCATAGGCCCATAGCTGGTCATGGAGGATAACAGTAAAGGAAGAACCTTCTGGAAAGCAGAGGGGGACCACAGAGAGCGAAGGACAGAGAACTCCTCTTACTGCACCCTGAGAGAAAAGTCTGGGTGCAATAAGAAGGGTGGTCCTGGTGGTGCTGGTGGTCCAGTGGTTAAGATTCAGTACTCTCACTGCCATGGCCTGGGTTTGTTTCTCGGTCAGGGAACCACACCACCCATCTGTCGGTTGTCATACTGTGGCAACTGCGTGTTGCTGTGATGCTGAAAGCTACGCCACTGGTATATCAAATACCAACATGGTCACCCATGGCGGACAGGTTTCGGCAGAGCTTCCAGGCGACTAAGACAGAACAGGAAGAGGGAACTGAGCACCCGCTTCCGAAAAAATTGGCCATGCAAACCCGTGAATAGCAGGGGAGCGTTGTCTGATACAGCAGCAGAAGGTGAGAGGATGGGGCAAAAAGACCATGCAGGGTTCCCCTCTGCTGTACACAGGGGCGTTAGGAGTTGGAATCAACTCAGGGGCACTAACAACAAAATAAGAAGGGTGAAGCCAAGGATTTACTCCCACTCTCGGGATGGGGTCACCACCCAATGCCTTCCCATCAGGACTTCACCATCCCCAGGGAGCAGCATTGCTATGTGTCTCCCATTCTTCCCTTTCCAAACAGGCATGTTTATCACTTTGTTCCGTCCTTGCCTGCCACTTTATATTGGATATGAATGGGGCAGGGCATCTTGTCCTTTCAGTTCAGACATCAATGGACAATGAAGCAAACACCCCATCCTGATGGAAAAGGCCACACATCACCCAGAATTCCTGGATTTTTAGCTGACTGCAGTAACTGTAAGGAATGTTGGGTCATCTCCTTTGGGGAGGGAATGAGTGTATTGTCTGTGTGGGAACAAGGGTTAGGTGAGTGAGGTTATTTGGTAACCAAAGGGCGGACTGTGGCAGAATCTATGTGTTCACCAAAACCATTTCCTCTTTACCTGGAAACACATCTAGACTATCTTTCTTAACAACATTTGCAGTTAGATTAGGTCATGTGTTTGAGTTCTAGCAAATGGCATGAGCAGAAGATGTGCACTGCTTTCAGGCCTCATCCGTTAAAAACCTCCAACAGACAATCCTCCATTTTTGTTCTCCATTTGCTGGCTAGAAGAGGGGGACTTCAGGGCTCTAAGGCATAGGGAAGCTAAGAGGCAAAAGGAGTTTGGGTCCCAGAACCTCCAACCAAACACCTGCAAATGAGTTACATGTGATGAAAAACAACCATCTATTGGATTAAGCCAATAAAATTTTATAGTTTCTTTGTTATAGCAACTATCATTGTCCTCATACAACCTACCTTATAGGTTTATTATCAGGATTGGATGAGTTAATATGAAAAAATTGTGCCTGGTGCCTAATATATGAGAAATAGTGCTATATAAGTGTTGGCTACTCTTATTTGCTTGAGAACAGGCAAAAATCTGCCATGAACTATGGCTCGGCAGAAAGCAGCAGCAGCAGCAATGGAAAGCAACATAAACTCAGGATAGTATTCCTAGCTTTAATTGGAAAGTGTTGAAGCCTGTAAGAGCCAGACCTTAATCCTGGGGCACACTCGGGTATTTATAATACCTGTTCTAACCCAGCTCCTGAGCCAGCTCTAAATTCCATTCCTTTAGTTCCATGTAAGTTTGAAAGCCAGAAAACTATTTACTTTAGAATCCCTTAAACAAACCCAGGACAATGTGTGTTATGCAAATATTCAGGTAACTTTAAGAGCTTAGCTACATAGAACTAAAAGAAAGATGGAGACTTTCAATGAAATAGCCTGCCCCTAGAGCAGAAAAGGGAGATCCATTTCTACCCAACCAAGAGCATCGCTGCAGAACTAGCTGAGTCTGGTCTCCTACCAATCTAAGTGAAAGAGAGAGAAAGAGAGAAAGGAAGGAAGGAAAGAGGGAAGGAGGAAGGAGGGAATGAGGAGAGGAAGGAGGGAGGGAAGGAAGGAAGGAAGGAAGGAAGGAAGGAAGGAGGGAGGGAAGGAAGGAAGGAAGGAAGGAAGGAAGGAAGGAAGGAAGGAAAAAGATAGAGAGAGAAAAGAAAAAAAAGATGAGGCATGCCATAATTTCTTTGACCACATTCTAAAAGGAAAGCCCATTATTGACACAGTTCACTTATATTCTGTTTTTTATGAAGAAAATTTTTTTATTGAGGTATAATTGACATACAACGTTATATTAGCTTCAGGTGTAGAACATAATGATTGATATTTGTGTACATTGTGAAATGATCACCACAGTAAGTCTAGTTAACATCCATCGCTATACATAGTTACAAAAAATTTTTTTCTTGCGATGAAGAATTTTTTTTTATTGTGGTAACATTGGTTTATAACACTATATAAATTTCAGGTGTACATCATTATACATCTATTTCTGCATAGATTACATCATGTTCACTACCCAAAGACTAATTACAATCCATCACCACACACATGTGCCTAATCATCTCTTTCGCCCTCCTCCCTCCCCCCTTCCCCTCTGGTAACCACCAATCCAACCTCTGTCTCTATGTGTTTTTTTGTTGTTTTTATCTTCTACTTATGAGTGAGATCATATGGTATTTTACCTTCTCTCTCTGACGTATTTCGCTTAGCATAATACCCTCAATGTCCATCCATGTTGTCACAAATGCCTGGATTTCATCGTTTCTTATAGCTGAGTCTACTTACATTCTGAAACAAGTTATAAAAAGTAAAGCTTGCTATTTATATCAGGATTTGTAGCTTTGTGATATTCTGAGAAGTTTCATTTCATTCAGTTTGACAACTACTTATTAAGGGCCTACTACGTGCTTGGTTGTTTTTAGCATATTTGGTTCTGCAAAATATCATGATAATTACAGAACGTATTGTTTTTAATATACAATACGCTTACTAGTGTCATAAGGAGTGCTGTACCATGTGAATGAGAGGAAAGGGAACAGTTACAGGAGGAAGACAATACTAATGGGAAATAAGAATAATACTCAAGTCCTGTGCTCTTACTACTCAATGGCAGGGTTTGAGATAGAAAGGTTATTCTTGCTTTATTTTTGTTTGTTTGTTTTTTGTGAGGAGATCAGCCCTGTGCTGACATCTGCCAATCCTCCTCTTTTTTTGCTGAGGAAGACTGGCCCTGCGCTAACATCCGTGCCCATCTTCCTCTACTTTATATGGGACGCCACCACGGCATGGCTTGCCAAGCAGTAAATCGGTGTGCGCCCGGGATCCGAACCGGCAAACCCCAGGCCACCGCAGCAGAGCGTGCGCACTTAACCGCTTGCGCCACCGAGCTGGCCCCACTCTTGTTTTTAAGGTGGGAAAGGAGGGTTGAATTATACAGCTGTTCGTGGATCTAAAATTTATTTGAACAATCAGACTTCAAGGTGTTCACTTAGACTCCACTCTATGAGAGGACAAGACTTTGTTAGCATCCAAGGCCTTCTGTAGGTCTTTGGGCCACCTCTCTCAATTCACCCAGCCATCACCTCTGACATGGTTTATTTGCCGCCCTCTCCAGCTAGGATTTCAAGGTCAGTGATGACCACCACCTCAGAATGTCATGATCCCTTGACTTTCCACCATGCTCCCCTTCCCAATTCAAAGTCATTTATTGTACTCTGCTCTTGCTTAGGTTTCAGAAATATAAATGACCCAGTCCTTTGCAACATAATTGAACGGCAAAAGATTATTAGCCTCAATATATAAAGAAATCCTACTAATCAATAAGAAAATGTAAATATTCCAAAAATATGTAAAACACACAAATAGCAAATTCATAAAATAATTAATACAATTATCCAATAAACATTTGAAAAACTTGATGTTACAAGTTTTAAAATAACAAATATAAATTAAAATAACAAATATAAATTTTCTCCTATCAAAAGGAGAAATTTAGAAGAGCAAAATATTTAGTGCTGTGAGGGAGTTCAGAAGCGCGCACTTTCATAGACTGTTGGAAGAAATATAAATTAGCAAGAAATTTCTAGAGGTCAATGTGTCTTTATAAAGCAAATAAATTTAAACTACATGTCTTTGACACAAGATTCCTTTATCTAAGAATTTTTTCTAGGAAATAATCAGGGATATGAGAAAACTTTAGTTAGAAAGAGGGTCATTGCAGAGTTATCATTGTGAAAAATTAGAAATAAACTAAACGTTTAACAATATAAGATCAGTTAAATAAATGATGTCATGTCATTTTATAGACTACCATGTAACCACTCAAAATAATGTAGAAGGATACACAGTGACCAGAAAGATGTTCATGGTACATTGCTAAGAGGGGGAGAAAGCAAGGTACAAAGAAATACACACAGAGGCATCCAACGTGTGTGTGTGAGTGTTTCTAGTTAAATCCATATCTGTACATCTATAATCATTTTCATATCTATATGCAAAAGGACATTTCCCCGAAAGTTACTGGTTATCTCTGGGTATTAGGATTACGTTCATTGACATTATCTTATCTAATCCTCACAACAACCATATGAGTTAGGCCCAATTTCTTCTCTTTTGTTGTTGAGGAAACCAAAGCTTAGATTGGTTTAGAAACTTGTCCAAGATCACACAGCAAGTAAGGGGCAAAGTTGAGCTCAGATTGTTTGACTCTAAAACCTGTATTGTGCTTTTATTAAGGACAATGTAGCCAGTTATCTGTGATGATGAATTTATTCAGTATAAAGAATAGTACTTTATTTGAGATTAGATCCTTCTTGCTTTTTTTGAGACTAAAATAACCATTCTTTAATGAAAAGATGGAGATTTTAAATGGTAAGTGTTTTATTTTTTAATGTCCTGAGGATAATTGAAAGTTGATAACCTGATGTCAGTTCTCCCATTTTATTTTTAATTGCACTGGTCCTGAAATTCAAAAGTTAGGGAGCCATGGATGATTGGGGGAGCAGTTATCTGTGAACCTCATGAAACTACATGTAAAATTATGGTTATATGTAACTATAAGCTTTTTTCTGGAGAGAGGCCCCATAGCTTCCTGGCTGATTCTCAAAATGATTCTGATTTTGAAGAGATTAAGAGCCTCTATTTGATTCCCCCCCCACCCTTTTTGTTATCCAACACACACCTACACCAGGGCATGGAATCCCTTCCCTTCTCCCTTACCATCCTTCATGAATTATCTTCTCTCTCTCCTCCTCTTTTCTTTCTTCTCCTCCCCTCTCTTCCTTTCTCTCTCCGCCCCCTTCTCTCCCCACCCCCCCCTCCTTTATACCTTCAATCTCTTTCTCTCATCTGGTGCCTTCTCATTATCCTACAAATATGCCATGGTCTCCCTAACTCTTAAAAAAATCTTTCCTGTGACCCTACCTCTCCTTAAACTATCATTCATCTCTTCATTCGTTCAACAAGAACATACTGAGTATCTACTATATGTTAGCCACTGGAAACATAACAGTAAACAAGACAGACAAGGTCTCTGTCCTTAGAGAACTTCATTTTTAGAAGAAAGTATGAAAGAAATATCTTAGTTAAGAATACTTTGAGCTGCAAAAATTAGAAACCCCACTAGCAGTGGCTTAAAGTCTTCTCACACGACATGAAGTCCAAAGGTAGGTGGTTGCTAGCACCAGTTGCCATCAAGGATCCGGGCTCTTTCTGTATTTCTGCTCTGGTATCTTTATCACGTTGACATTTGACATCATGCTTGTCGCTCATAGTCACAAGATGGCCACAGCAGCTCCAGAATTCCATTTTCAAAGTAGAAAGAAGAAGGAAACAGTAGAACAACAGTATGTACCTCTTTTGTGAGGAAAGTAAAAGCCTTCTCCAAAACATACCAGAAGACTGACTTCCTTCTGTGTCATTGTCAGGAAGGAGATGAGGAAAATAGGCACCTGACCTTCCTGCATCTACTTGGAAGGAGCAGGAAAGAAGGAAGCTGAGAATGGCTATCGGTTAGCCCAGAAACAGTCATCCAAAACACATAATCAAACGAATAAACACAATAACCTCAAAAAGTAACAAGGGCATAATTCCTCACTCCTTAAGTGTGGGCTGTGTACACTGACTCCTTTCTAAATAGTACAGTATCAAAATGGGGGGAAAAGAGTAATTTTATTGTGGAGAACATGACAAATACTATCTCAGCCAGGTGACCCAAATCAAAACCAACAATCTTACATCAAATCAAATTGTAAATCATAAACTCTTGATATAATGTGATGAATATGGCATTTACCTCTGTGATCTGTCTCCCCATAACCCATCGTCCCAGTATAATTATGACAAAAACATCAGACAAATCTCAATTGAGGAACGTTCTACCTAATATCTGACCTGTACTCCTCAAAACTGTCAAGGTCACCATAAACATGATCATAGCCAAGAGGAGAACAAAATGTGCCGTGGCATCCTGGATGGGATCCTGGAACAGAAAAAGGACATTTGGTTAAAACTAAAGAAATCTGAATAAAGTATGGTTCAGTTAATATAAAATATCAATATTGGTTCATTAATCATGACAAATGTTCCACACTAACGCAAGAGGTTAATAATAGGCGAAATTGGGTGTGGCGGCAGGAGTGTACGAGAACTCTGTGCTATCTTTGGAATTTTTCTGTAAATCTAAAACTGTTCTAAGAAATAAAGTTTCTTTTAAAACAAAGTAATAAAGGCTATGAAGTGAATAAAATAGGGCAATGAGAGAGATAAGGGTGGGGAGGGCTACTTTAGACAAGATGGTCAGAGAAAAATCTCTGAGGAGGTGACATTTATGCCAAGACCCAAATGCTTAAAGAGGCTGGCCATTGAAGAGTTAGGCAAAGGGCATTTTAGGCAGAAGGAATGGCAAATTAAAGTCCTGCAGGAGTTTAAGGGAGAAAGAAGACCTGTGGGGTTGAAACAAAGCAAGCGAAGGGATAAAGGCAGATGATGAGGTTGGGCAGGTAGGCACCACTGATGGAGTCTGGTCTTGTAGGCCATAGCCAGGAATCTCTAACTTCCTCAGGTCAACTTTCAGATTCGACAGTGTACAAACATCAAATAACAATAATAACTGCATTAGTCTCCTATGGCTGCTATAGCAAATTACTACAAATTTAGTGGCTTAAAACAACACAAATTTATTATCTTACAGTTCTGTAGGTCAGAAGTCTGACACGAGTCTCACTGGGCTAAAATCAAAGTGTCAGGGCTATGTTCCTTCTGAAAGGTTTAGAGAAGAATCTGTTGCCTTGCCTTTTCCAGTTCTAGAGGCCACCTGCAGTCCTTGGCTTGTGGCCCCGTCCTCCATCTTCAAAGCCAGTAAATGCAGCACTCCAACCTCTGCAACCATGATCACATCTCCTTCTCTGACTCTGCCTCTCCTGTCTCCCTCTTTTACTTATAAGAACCCCTCTGACGACAAATCAGATAATCCAGGAAAATCTCCCCATCTCAAGATCCTTAACTTAACCACACCTGCAAAGTCCTTTTTGCCATGTCAAGTAGCATTCACAGGTTCTAGGAATTAGGATGGAACATACCTGGGGGACCATTATTCAGCCTATAATAATAATAACAATAACAACAGGACTACTGACATCAGATTGCTGACTATTTCATCAAGTAAAGTTATTTTTAAAAATTACCATATACCAATTACAGTGGAAAGTCATCAACAGGTTTTAAACAGAGGAAAGGCATACTAATGGCCACCACTTGCCTTGGACACACCTTTGTGAGAATGCTGGCCCCTCTGAGAGATGCTGTCCTGCAGATTTCAGCCTCCACTTGCTCCCCAGCCTGGCACCCTTGGGCAGAGCACAACTGTACAACCATAAGCAGTGGCCCTGGATACAAATCTCATTTATGTTTTAAAAGCTTACTTTTAAAAACACTTTATTATAGAAATTTCAAGCAAATACAGAAGTAAAAAATACAATAAACCTGCATGTACCCATCACCCAACTTCAACAATTATCAATACAGATCATCTATGTTCCCACCAACCTCCAACGCTCACTGGATTATTTGAAGCAAATCCCATTTGCTTCAATCATTTTAATCACAAATAAAAATTTTACCCTTGACATTGTGCAGAGGAAGTTTGGAGGAAGTGGTAGTGGGAATGCAGGAGGGTGGGAGGCAGAGTGGAAGTAGCAAACCCCGTAAGGACACTTGGAGTAGAACAGCAGGAGTGGAAAAAAGAGATGTGGATATATTGGGGCTATTTCGTGGAGGCAGAGCCAACAGTGAAGCCAGTGGATTTTACGTAGGCCATGAAGGAAAAAAAGGAGTCAGGGATGACTCTTAGGATATGGCAAAGAATACTGTGTGTTCACCAAATTCTGTCTTTTCTTCTTCCAGAGCACAGAGCAAGACTACATTTCCCAGACTCCCTTGCAGTTAAGTGGAGCCATGTGACTGAGTCCAGGCTGATGGGATTTAGGCAGAAATGGTGTCCACCACTTCCAGGCCTCAAACCTCCCTCACAATCCTCCATGTGCCCTCTCCTCCTTTCTCTGCTGATCAGGTGCAAAGGATCCAGGACTCTGAGGCTCAGGTGTTAGAAGAATGCTTCCCAAACTATTTGTACTGAAAAAAAGTTTTTTTTTAATTTCTAATCCATCATGACCTGATGCTTTTATAAAATACAATAAAAATAAATTACTGGGAAAATTAAATTAAAAACAAAGACAAGATATAAGCCCAATTCTATTTTTTGTTCTTAGATTCAATAAACCTAAAATTATTCTGTCAAATTGCTATAAAAGTTTCTAAACACTCTCCATTCTATACTTATCTCGTCATGAACTGGTAACAAAGAGTTCACAAACCAGCACTGTCCTGTGGACCACATTTTGAGTAGATTATGTTAGAAAATGGCAAAGCCGCTAGGTGGAAGGAGCCTGGGTCCCTGAATAGCTGTGTGGGGCACAGGCTCCCCCTGCCTTTGCACTCCCTCCCCAGCCAACATACATAGGACTGTGACATGAATAAGAAATAAACCTTTGTTGTGTTAAGCCACTGAGACTCTGGAGTTGTTTGTTAGGACAGCTAGCATATCCTAACTAATGCATAGGGTTTTGGTCTGAACAACTTGATAGATGCTAATAACTGAGGTGGGAAAACTAAGGAAAGAACATCTATCTCTCTTCCTCCTTTCAAGCCAAACTGCTTGAAAGTATAATTTACCTTTACTAAATACTGTCTCAACTTATTATTAGTTGGTTTCCACCCTTATCCCTCTACAGAAACTGCCATGCTCAGGGTGACACATATAGAGTACCAACCATGTATCAGTTCAAAAGTCACCTCCTCTGTAAACATTTTGCTGACTCCCTCAGGAAGGGATAATTGTTCTGACATCACTGATTCCATGTCACTAATTTTATATTAAATTGTATTAAACAAGAGCAGGGACCATATGTATAGAATGAATGGATTCTGCACAATGTGACAATCACTTCTGTACGAATCCTATCAACCTCCTCACCACTGAGCTGTGTGGGTCCTTGAGGACAAGCACGGGATTCCCTTTCTTCATACCACCCCCACCACTAACACCTAACCGGGGCTCGTCCTGGATCCACCCTAATGAGTGTTGCTAACAAACTCACCTACTCACCCACTTCCTCATGAAGCACAAGTTTAACACACAGTGACCTCCAGGCAAAGTTCTGTGTTTTTATTTTTTTGTGAGGAAGATGAGCCCTGAGCTAACATCCGATGCCAATCCTCCTCTTTTTTGCTGAGGAAGACTGGCCCTGAGCTAACATCTGTGCCCATCTTCCTCCACTTTATATGGGACGCTGCCACAGCATGGCCTGACAAGCGGTGTGTCGGTGTGCGCCCGGGATCCGAACCTGTGAACCCTGGGCCGCCAAAGCGGAGCGCATGCACTTAACCACTACGCCACTGGGCCGGCCTCGCAAAGTTCTGTTTTAAGTTCTAGTCAGATTCTTTCGAGAACTTCAGCGCCCTTCCTATTGATAGCTCTCAGGGGAAGGATAGCGGAGGAAGTTTTGTTGGTTCTTTCGCTTATGATGTTGTTGTTTTTAAAAAGACACTATCCCAATGAGGAGTTTAAAACAGACCATGTTAACAGACCATTGGCACAGTCAGCAAGCAGACTGAAATTCTTTTCTTTAAAGGTGCATCCTCAAGGCTGCTGTTCATTTATTTATGAGTATTTATTAAGCATCTACTATAGGCTAGCACTGGGTTAGATGCTGAGGATACTGCAAGAAACAAAAGAGATACCATCCCTGCTTGTACTAATTTCCTAGGGCTGTCGTACAAAGTACCACAAACTGCGCAGCTTAAAACTACAGAAATTTATTCTCTTACAGTTCGGGAGAAAAAAGTCTGAAATCAAGGCGTTGGCAGGGCCACGCGTCCTCTGAAACCTGTAGGGGAATCCTTCCCTGCGTCTTCCTAACTTCTAGTGGTATGCCGGCAATCTGGCTTTCCTTGGCTTGCAGCTGCATCACTCCAGTCTCTGCCTCCATCATCACATGGCATTCTCTCTGTGTGTCTCTGTCCTCTGTCTCTGTGTCTCTTCTCTTCTTATAAGGACACCAGTCATATTGGGGAAGGGACCCACCCTACTCCAGTATGACCTCATCTTAACTAATTACGTCAGCAACGACCCTATTTCCAAACAAGGTCACATTCTGAGGTATTAGGGGCAAGAACTTCAACATATCTTTTTTGAGGGGATGCAATTCAACCCATAACACTGCTCTTTTGGAGCTTATCGCTTAGGAAGGAGCCATACAGTAAATGCATCATCACACAGTTAAATATGAAAAGGGCATTTGTGGTAAATGCTCTACTGGTAACAGGAACAGTAAGAAATTATAATAGAAGAAGCTAAGCTAAGGTTGAAGAAGGTGGTCGGGACAAGTTGCTGTGAGGAACGGACACTTAACCTGATGCCTGAAGGATTTTCAGGCCTGGAGCATCCTTGGACTGGAGAATGACAAATAGGGACCCCCAGGCTGAGGAGAAATTTGAGCAGTGGCACATAAAAGACCCTCCACAAAGGGCAGCCAGAGAAAACTGGAGAAGAAATAAAGTCTCTCTTGTGTGACTTCAGTAATCTGAATGGCCCTGACCAGTTGTTAGTAGGAAATTCAGTTACTCCACTGAGTCTGTGAAAGAAGGAAAGTCTGTCTTATCATCAGGTTCTCCTACTATTTAAGCGGTTGTTTTGTTTAGTCTTTTCAAGGACCATGTTGAGTGAGCCAAATTCCATTTACAGTCTTCTCCCTTTGGGATCTGGCTGAGGCTACCGGTGTTGTGTCTGACTAGGCAAATGTGATAGAGTCACTTCCAGTTTGAAACGTTTGAGAAAAACGCGTCACATTTACGAGATTTCTGGATTAGTGGGAATCAATTCGAGTGTACAGTTTCAGTCAGTGCTGCTGGAGTCGTTGTGTGTTTTCAGCGTGACACTGTTTAGGGAGCACACCTCTGAAAGTATGCCTTTATACTTCCCACTCACCCCCAAAACATCTCCCAAACCCAGCTATTCTAAAAGGAACTAAAACTGCCTGAAGCAGTAGACAAAGAATTGAGTGTTAGCTCCTTGGCCAGGTTCGGATTACCTCTGACGGCGACTGGGCCACAGTACGTGGCCTATATTTTCAGAGCTACATGGAGAGCAGGGGCAGGCCGGTTGCCCCTGGAAAGGCTGTGCTGTGGCTGGGTGTGGTGGGAAGTCAACCTCCCTCTTTGGGGACAAAGTGTCGGATAGTAGCATATCACAGCTCAGCCTCCCAATTTCACCCACTGGCCTCCGTTTCCCATATCATCCAAGGTCAGAGAGACTCAAGCCAACAGAGGTGACTCTGCAGCCTCACAGGAAGCTAAAGCTGTGAGAATAAGGATGTGCCGCCCCGTGCAAGTCCCTGAGGAGCCTTCTGTGCACAGGGCCAGGGCTGCTTCCAGGCCAGCATCCAGGTCTGCCACAGAGGGCCAGGTGGTGTTGAAGTTGGCTCAATACCCCTCCTCCATCACATTTTCCAGGAAGGGGTGAGTAGGGATGGGTGGTAGGTGGAGACATTGTCAGCAGTGAACATTGGTGCTTTTGAGTGGGAGCCAAAGCATTGTGTGTTTCAAGGGGTCTGGCAGACTGCCTCCACCGAGGGAGACATACATGACAAGACCGCCACTCCAGCCTATAGCAAATTGGTTTGAACTTTGCAGGGTAGGATGGGCATGAGTGTGAGTTCCATCCTGAAGGCCAAGCCTTCTTTTTCCTCCTTCAATCTTCGAGCAAATGAAGCAAAAGGGCTGAATGGTGGGCTTAATGAAGTGGTAGGATGCTGTTTATTACCAGTCTTGCCAATCATTTCCAGGTGTTAGAAGTCAACAGAGAGCTCTTTTCTTTCTATTATCCAGTACTTGAGTCCAGGTCTTAGCCAAGGCAAGTGGGCATTAATAATGGTTGTCCTTTGTGTCAAAAAGAATAAAATGCCTAGGAATAAATTTAACCACGGGGTGAAAGACCTGTACACTGAACACTATAAGACATTAATGAAAGAAATTGAAGAAGACATAAATAAATGGAAAGATATTCTGTGCTCATGGATTATAAGAATTAATATTGTTAAGATGTCCATACTACCCAAAGCAATCTATAGATTCAATGCAATCTCTATCAAAATTCCAGCGGCATTTTTCACAGAAATAAAAAAATACTAAAATTTGTATGGAACCACAAAGACCCCAAATAGCCAAAGCAATCTTCAGAAAGAAGATCAGAGCTGGAGGCATCACGTTCCCTGATTTCAAACTATATTACAAAGCTATAGTAATCAAAACAATATGGTATTGGCATAAAAACAGACACATAGATCAATGGAACAGAATAGAGAGCCCAGAACTAAACCCATGCATATATGGTCAAATAATTTATGACAAATGAGCCAAGAACATACAATGGACAAAGGGCAGTCTCTTTAATAAATGGTGCTGGGAAAACTGGACAGTTACACGCAAAAGAATGAAACTGGACCACTATCTTACATCATACACAAATATTAACTCAAAGTGGATTAAAGACTTGAATGTAAGACCTGAAATCATAAAACTCCTAGAAGAAAACATAGGCAGTAAGCTCCTTGACATCAGTCTTGACCATGATTTTTTGGATTTGACACCAAAAGCAAAGGCAACAAGAGCAAAAAAAAGAGGGACTACATGAAACTAAAAAGCTTCTGCACAGCAAAAGAAACTGTCAACAAAACGAAAAGGCAACCTACTGAATGGAGAAAATATTTGCAAATCAGATATCTGATAAGGGGTTAATATCCAAAATATATAAATACATATCACGAAATATATATTTTGCAAAAAAACAAATAATCTAATTTAAAAAAGGACAGAGGATCTGAATAGACATTTTTCCAAACACAAACACATGGCCAACAGGTACATGAAAAGATGCTCAACATCACTAATCATCAGGGAAATGCAAATCAAAATCACAATGAGATATCATCTCACATCTGTTAGAATGGCTATTATCAAAAAGACAGGAAATAACAACTGCTGGTGAGGATGTGGAGAAAAGGGAACCCTTGTGCACTGTTGGTGGGAATGTAAATTGGTGCAACCACTACGGAAAAGAGTATGAAGTTTCCTCAAAAAATAACAAATAGAACTACCAGACGATCCAGTAATTTCACTTCTGGGTATATATCCGAAGAAAATGAAAACACTATCTTGAAAAGATATATACACCCCCATGTTCATTGAAGTATTAATTACAATAGCCAAGACATGGAAACAACCTAAGTGTCCATCAGTGCACGAATGGATAAAGAAAATGTGGTCTATACACACAATGGAATATTATTCAGCCATAAAAAAGAATTAAATCTTGCCATTTGCGACAACATCAATAGAACCTGAGGACATCATGTTAAATGAAATAAGTCAGGCAGAGAAAGACAAATACCATATAATCTCTCTTATATGTGGAATCTAAAACAAACAAACAAAAAAACGAGCTCATAGATACAGAGAACAGACTGGTTGGTGCTGGTGGGGAGAGGGGGAGAAGGGGGCAAAACGGGTGAAAGGGGTCAAAATGTACGAATTTCCAGTTATAAAGTAAGTCAGTCATGGGGATGTAATGTACAGCATGGTGACTATAGCTAATAAGGCTGCATTGCATATTTGAATGTTGCTAAGAGAGTAAATCTTAAAAATTCTCATCACAAAAAAATTCGTAATTATGTGTGGTGACAGATGTTAACTAGACTTATGGTAGCGATCGTTTCCCAATATATACAAATATTGAGTCACTATGTTGTACACTTGAAATTAATATGATGTTATATGTCAATTACACTTCAATTAAAAAAAAGAAATTAAAAAAATAAGAATGGTTGTCCAGCTTTCAGCCAGGGGAGCATAACCAGGCTGTGTGAGTTCCTAACTATTTATAAAAGTCCTTTCCACTGTGGTTAGACTTCTTCCTCACATAACCCTCATGGGCCTAAGAATAACCCAGGAGAACAAAAGCAGGAGGAGAATGTCAAAATCCAGAATGGCCAATTTCTAGCAACTGTCTGGGAAGTTTTCTACCAGAAATGGGTTCTGCCAGCAGACAGCTCTCCTGAAGGAGCCAGGTTGCAGAGTGTGTTGAGTTTGGCCCCTCTCACACTCTACCTGATCACAGCTTGTTTCCATTTGGAAGGTTCGATGCTGCAGGCTGTTTCTCACGTGGTGTGGTGTAAATCGTGGGGGCTACTGCTGCCAACAGCAGGGTGTCACAAACAAAACCAAGCCCAGGGCCATTTGTTACAAATTAGAGGCTTGTGATATCTAAAGCTGCACAATCATTTGGGAGACTGAGTATTCGCAGGGAGAAGGCTGATGGGGCCCCAGAGGAGACCATCCATTCTCTGAACTCACAACCTGGGCATAGTCTGTAATCCTATCAGCCAGAATTTCAGAGATTCCCTTATAGGGTTGCCAGACTTAGCAAACAAGAATACAGGACGTCCCATTAAATTGAAATTTTGAATAAACAATACTTGTTTTTAGTATAATTATGCCCCAAATACTGCCTGGGATATACTTATGCTTAAAAAGTATTTGTTCCTTATCCAAAAAGCAAATTTAACGAGGCACCCTGTATTTTCTCTGACAACTCTAACCCAGGTACAGGATGCCTCTGGAAGCTTCTACTGAAAGCAGAAGTGAAGGAAACTCTCCTTCAATGCTGGCTTCTTTATTTGGTAATTAGCCTTTAAACTCTTCTAGGGGCTGTTTGTCAGACTGAGCAGTGTTTGCTTATGGGATGAAGGATTTAAGGCAGAGCACCTGAATGGCCAGTTGTCACCAACCCAGCCAAAGGGACTCTTCACAAAAAAGAAACATTGTTGTCCGTCTATAAAAATTATACCTTCAGGTACCTGTATCTCAAGGCAAGCTGATGCCTTAGTGATGAAACGCCCACCCCAGCCCAGTCCTGTCTACCACTGGGTTATGTCTGCCCAGTAGGCAGCTGGGCGGGGTCTCTCTTCTTTCATTGCCCTCTTAGTCTCTGTATGGGAGCTGCGTGGAGGGCAAACCCCACTCACTTCCCCTGGGGATCTCCGCATCCCTCCATTTACAGCATTTCCCTGAACCTGTTTACCTGAGAATCGGGGCCAATATTTAGTGGGAAAAACAATTTTTTTTAATTCAATTTCAATTGAATTCAAAAATTCAATAAAATTTTCTTATTGAAGTGAAATTCACATAACATAAAATTAACCATTTTAAAGTGTACGATTGGGTGGCAATTCGTACATTCACAATATTGTGCAAGTGTCACCTCTATTCAGTTCCAAAACGTTTTCGTCACCCCAAGGGAGAACCCCATACCCATTAAGCAGTCAGTCCCCAGCAACTTATTTTTGGTCTCTTCAAAAACAAAGCGCTCTCCCCACGAGGCTGCAGCGAGGGGAATGACAGAAATGGAGGAGCCGCTCTTAGGGGGAGCCCGCGGTCAGGGCTGCTTTACAAGCCCAAGTGCATGCCTCTTCTTGGTTTGTAAAATGGAAGGTTTCACAATAAAGGGCCCCGGGAAGACAGGTGTGCGAATGAAATGAGTCTGGTTGACAGAAGAGGGTGCGCTGCAGGGCAGGGCTCACCAGGGAGAATTGGCGGAAGCTGCCAGGCTGTGAACAATGGAAGGGAGTCCTGGGGCATGAAAGGGCGTCTTGTGAAGGGGGTAAACCCGCTCACAGATCACATTCTTGGGGAGTAGGGTAAGGGACGGGGCGCCAGAAAGGTGCCCAATTGGGCTTGAGCTTTCGGGTTCAGAGGGAGCGGATGAATCACTTTGGGGAGGGGCCGGGCCTCCGGCCCCTTTGAGGTTCCCTGATTTACAGGAGTTAGTTCCTTCTCAAAGGAACCCTTGACTCTGTCCTCTCTATAGGAGCCACCCTCCTTGTTGTGTATAAAATCTGGTGGGACTGCATTTTTGGAGACAACGGCCTCTGCCTGCAGTGACTTGCAACAGTTTTACTATCCAGCCTGTTCCAGCTTCCTCTAATCTTTTGATGCCAACAGGAGTCCCCAGATCACCGCAAAACCAGAAGCTTCCCAGCTTTGAACAGAGTCACAAGGGTTGTCCCCTTTGTTCAAGATTTGGGGGTCACATGTTGAGCTAATGCCTCCTTTTTGTAAAGGATGCAAGAAAGAGAACCAACCAAGAGGAAGATCTTCCTGGGACAGTTTGAGCTGCCAGGGTGGCGCAGGGTTTAACAGTCGTCCCCTTAACAAGTTTGTTTTGAGCGTGTGTTTGTACAAGGGACTGACTAGAAGAATGCAAGTGGTAAGCGCTGACCTTTAGGTATCCGTTCTCGTGCCAGGCACCGTTCTAAGCGCCTCGCTTACATTAACTCATTGAAGTACAACAGTCCTGTGATTATTTATGGGGAAACGAGCGTGCCTCAGGGTGGAGGTTGTCCAGTGTCCAGGCCTTATCCACCACCCCAACCATCAAGAATAGTTCAACCTCCCCCCTCCACTCTCCCCCATGTGCACAGGATGCAAAGAAGCTGTGGTAAGGACAGGGGAGAAGTGGAGGAACACAAATACGTCTACCCCGCTGTGCAGAAAGCACACCCCATGAATGTCTTTACCCTCCGTACATCTCTCCATTGCTCCCACGGTCCATAGAGTTGAAACAGCTGACTACTCTGTCCAGCCTATGGACACTTTGCTCAGGTATCAGAGAAGGAACGATATTCAAATGGATGCCCTGAATAAACATGTGCTCTTTGGGCATCAGGCAAAAATGTTTAAAGGTGAAAAACCCTGGTACCGGTCACAAGTTTCATGTTTTCCATGAACAGAACTGGGAGAATCTCCTTGGCCCAGCCTGGAAGTAATCATTTATCCTGGGTTTGGGGGATGAAGGATCCTGCCAATGTAATTCTATTCTTTTCTAATAAAGATAATTTGTTAAATGTATAACTTAATACAATTTATTTTACACCCTTATACAATTTCTTTCATACTAACAAACCTATAAGTTAGGAAAAAGTATTGTGTCCTGCAGTGGGGATCAGAAAATATAGTTACTGTGTTTTTCCTTACACTGTACTTAATTAAGTAGAACTGTGATCTCTTTAAACTACATTCCATCTGAAATTAGGTCTCACTTTTAAGTGTATTCTTGAACGCCACATGCTCTCACCGTGTTTCCTATCTTGGATCAGGTTGTAGATGGTGTGTGTGTGTCAATGTGTAACTGAAGTCTTTCAAGGAAGGGTTCAAGAGTCACGTGCAAATTAGCTTCTCTCCCAAGGCGAACACTTAGAATCACAGTGCCTAGAAGAAGTGGGATAATGAGGGGGTTGCTGGTTGTGATACGGCCTCCCTGGGACGCTTCAGGAAGGGTGAGGACACTAATTGGCTGGTCTGGCAAACAACTCGAGATGAGTCCAAGAGGAGGAGCTAGCTGCTGGCAGGAAGTAAATGGTAATGCACCTTCGCGCTGGCCCCTCAGCGGTGGGAGCACAGATGGTGAAAAGCAGAACCCTTCGGGAGAGAGCAAAGGCGCTCCTGTAAATCATCTGCCAAGAGGGGAACAAAGGATTTGCCATTGCCTCCGGGGAACAGCCTTCGCTCTCATTTCAAGATCCTCTAGGAGTTTGCCAGCATCGCAAATCTGTTAGTATGAGCTTAGCGGCTTCAGGGAGTGTCCAGGCAGTGTGACTAGGGAACGGCTGTGAGTGAGGCTTTGGTGGCAGCAAAGTAGACGGAAATAATTGATTTAAGATATTGGACGCGGGCACCCTCTAATCTGGGATGACCTCATGCAAGTCTTGCACTAGGGAACGCTAGGGGGCACCACTGACATGCAAATAGCATTCCCTAGACCCCCTGCAGCTCACAGCCCACACAATTCTCCATGGCAATCCTGCTCCTGACTTCTTAGAAGCTGGGCCTCCCGCTCAACTTCTTTCTACCAGCTCAGTGCGGCTCTTCTGTCTCCAAGTGAGAAGCATTACAGGTGCAGCTACTGGCTGCACCCTCATTTCCGCAAGGGATAGGTAGTGTATGTTTTCCCAACATTCTCACCTCAGGTACAAAACCTCACAGATTCAGATTAACTTGGTGGGGGTAAGAAATAGGGAGAAAGGCAACATAAGTTAGTAAAAAAAAGTCTGAGCATACTTATAATGACATGTAATCTCTTTATGCTCGAGTACATAGAGGGAAGCAGTTAGGATAGGGCTATAATTTTAAAAAAAACTCCTAAATGGCTTAAATGATATGGAAAATTTACTATCTTGCTAAACAAGGAGTCCTGAGGTAGGGCAGAAACAAAGTTAGTTAATTCAGTGGTTCAACAATGTCAAGAAAGATTCAGGTTTTTTACAACCATCCCATGTCATTCTTATTTAGCAGGTCAGCCTTGACTCTCTGGCCACCTGACCTCATGGTCATAAGATGGCAGCTGTGGTTCCAGATATTCCACACAAATCCCACAACATCCTTTGAACAAACAGTCCTTTCCTATGTATGTGTGTGTGTGTTTTATTAGGGAGGAAAACCTTGGTCAAAAGCACTCCATATTAGAATATAAGTTAAGCCGCTAAAACAAAAAGACTCAACATTATGATGGTTCATACAAGAAAGAAGCTTGTTTTCCTCTCATGTACCAGTCCCAGTGTAAATAAGTCTTTTTATCTTGTTGCTCTGCCATTCCCTGGAGTCATGCTCTTGCTTCAAGTTGGATCACCAATACCACCTCCCAGTCCGCAGAAAGTGGAAAAGAGACAAAGTGAAGAACAGCCATCTCCTTATTCAAAACATGATCTGGGGCTGGCGGCGCAAGCGGTTAAGTGCACGCGCTCCGCTGGGGTGGCCTGGGGTTCACCAGTTTGGATCTGGGGCGCTCACCAACACACTGCTTGGCAAGCCATGCTGTGGTGGCATCCCATATAAAGTGGAGGAAGATGGGCATGGATGTTAGCCCAGGGCCAGTCTTCCTCAGCAAAAAGAGGAGGATTGGCAGATGTTAGCTCAGGGCCGATCATCCTCACAAAAAATAAAAAACAAAAAAACCATGATCTGGAAACTAGACTCATCACTTTTTCTCACATCTCATTGGTCAAAACTTAGTCACATGGCCACGCCTTGCAGCAAGGGAGGCTGGGAAGTGTAGTCTGTAGCTGGGCACATGCCTAGCCAACACTGGAGGAGTACTACCACTGAAAAGAAAGGGGAAATGAACAGGAGGAGGTAATTAACCTTCTCTGCCACACATCCGTAGTAGATTTCTGCTTATCTCACTGGCCAGAATTACTTCACATGATCAGGCCTAAACCACTCACTGCATGAGAAACGGGACCACCATCACTGGCTTAAACCCAGGGTTCCTCAATCTCAGCACCACTCACATTTTGGGCAGGATAATTTTTTGTTGTGGGGGACTATCCTGTGCATTTTAGGATATTTAGCAGCATCCCTGAGCTCTACCCACTAGATGTCAGTAGCACAACCCTCCTCCCTGTTATGACAACCAAAATTGTCTCCAGACACTGAAATCACATTTACTTGAGAATCACTGGCTTCCAGGATTTTACCCTGCAGCAGGAAGAGGATGCCTCTTCCTTGAGTCATATTTGAACAAGATGAACACAAAATCAGAGCTATTCTAGCAGGAGGGATGCAGGAAACAGCAACCAACAGTGTCTGCTATTGTTGATAATAGAACAAATGTCAAACAACATGTTACCAAGTGGAGGTCCCATCATATCATCTTTAATTAAATAAATTTGTTTATTTATTCAACATACATGTCTTAAGAGCATACCTGGTGCCAAAGTGTTCCAGGTATTGTAGGCTCTGGAAATACAGTGGTAACAAAGCAAGGTACAAAATCCTGCCTTTATGGACCTTGCATTTTAGCACATGGCTCCCTATTGGTGAAGAATCAGCTGTGGAGACAGTATAGGGTGGTAGTGACCCACAGGCATTGGAATTAACACTCCTGCACCCAAATTCTGGTTCTGCCACTTATTATGTACGTGACCCTGGGCAAGTTACTTTCAACCCTCTGAGTTTCATTTTTCTTATCTATTAAGTGTAGATAATAATACTATCCACCTCTTAGGATTATTTTGAGGATTAAATGAGATACACTCCTTAGCCAAGCACCAAACGCATAATTGTCTCTAAATAAGTGTTAGCTGTGTTATAGCAAAAGAGCACTGGACTGAGAGTCAGAAGTTTTTCACTCAACAAACATTTGTTGAGCATATACTATGTGCCGAGCTCAGTTCCAGATACTGGGCATTCTGGAGAGTCAGATAACTAAGACATACACTCTGTCCTTAAAGGGCCTCCCAAGTTGAATATCTGATGGGGTGGCGCTGGGGTGGGAGTGGAGGTGAGAAGATGAATATAACCTGGGTGTAAGTCTTGGTTTAAGTCTACAGTTTTCAGCATTTGGATGGATGTCTGGCTCATAGTCAGTGCTCAATAAAATGTTTGTTGAATGAATGTCTCTATATAGTGAGAACAAAAATTCTGACTCACAAAAATGTTTTATAAACTACAAAATTCTGAATGTCAGTGGAGTCGGGAACATTGATAATTATTTATCATTATCAAAATAATTGATTTATATGTAAGTTGAAACTATCAAAGCTTTTTCAAGTGCTTGGAAGCCATTCGACTTCTTAAATAGATTGAAATCTTGTTTACATTATTTTCCTAGTAAATCCTTTCCTCCATGGACTGGAAAAGCAAACTTTAAACCAACTCCTATCCAAATGATGGCAAACATGGGTAGGATCCAAATGAATGGGATTTCACTACATAATTTATCGGGGTTTTAAATTTTTTAAACGTTATGTTAAATTCATTGACTTCATCTATAAAAAGAGACCAAATTTGCTTAGAACTTGTTTTGGCTGAAGAAGTGGAAACAGAGTAATAACAAATGACAACCTAACAAATTCTAAAAATTATTGGTGACAAAATTGAGTCTGTTCTTCCAATTTGCTTGTAATTATTCTGACTTTTCTTATTTTTTTCTAGAGAATCAAGCTGTTTCCACTTAGATTACTTCTAAATCTTCAAATGTCGCTGTATTTAATATAAATCAGGGGGCAACTGGAAAGTTTGAGAAAAAACAGAGGCCCAAATGAACGTCACGCTGGACAGAAGGGCTGCAGGGACTGTTATCACATGGCTCCTTTCTCTAAAATGTTTAATTTAAATCTGGAAAAGTGAAAAGGTAAAGGGTTTGTTGAATGCCTGAGGGAAGAGGTGGAAAAAGCAAAAGTAAGCTTTACAGAGAACTAAAGTTGGCAGGAAATTGCCAGATGAGATTTGGCTCGGAAATATAAATTTATTCACCGAGAAGGAAACTATGAAAAGATCAAAGTACCCATTCCCCCTCGTACACCCTTCCAGTTGATTCTGGGTATGACTTGTGAGATTAGGGTAACCACTACTATATTAAAACTAGCGGAACTTTTCATGTTCCCCTTGCTACTTTGCCTGAAATACGGGTCACTGCCCCAAGGTGTGTGGTGGTGCTCAGCTTACAGCTCTTGCCAATTAGACAGGCTTTTGCACACGTGAATAACTGCATTTCTTTTTATATCCTGTGATTCACATAAATATTTTTTTTCCATTAAAAAGGTCTGTTGAAATAAGCGTACATCATAATCACTAAAGCATTTTTACGTATTCAAAACGAAGTAGAAGGTGGAACAAGAGTGAAAGACACAAAGAAGGGGGTCTAATAAGTTCCTTCCTCCTTGAGTCAACTGTTAATATCATCTGGTTTGGCCTCAGAGGTTGAGTAAGGAATTCATTGTGAATCTTTCCTTAGGGACAAAAAGTCTTTTATAAAGAATTCTTCACCATCGGAGTTTACTGGACATGACAGACACTTTTGGGGGATCTGCCACTCACAGCCCAGGCTTGGCAGCTACGGCTTCTGTTGGGTGGCCTCCTCCTGACTCCAGCTCTCACTGGTCTCCAGTGACACCATTCCTTCCCCGTCCCCTTCAGGCCTCAGGATGGTACTGGCATCCTGTTATTGTTAATCCCTTGGTGCACCCTCATCCCTCTTTTGTGCTCTTAACCCTGCCCGTACCACCATAAAACATAGTCTATTAAGCTTTCGTCACTTAAACCCTATACATGTGCCACTTGCCTCCCAAAGGGACCCTGACAACCACACTCCCTGTAGTATTTCCTATTGCTATTCTAACAAATTACCACTCTTTTGGGTTCCTGGACCCAATTTCAATGTGCGTGTGGTGGGGGGAGGTGGAGGTTCCCCCACACTATCAGGCAATTCTCTGGACACCAGCTGCGTGTCCTACAATGCAACTCAATTCTGACACTATCTACCCAGAGATAGCATCAGATCCCACAGGTTAAGGGTTCAGTCTTACAAGGGTGACCTCCCACCTTCAGATGCCAGTCGCAAGCCCAGGTTATAACCTGTGCTTCTGATCGACCACCTACAAATTGGAGGTTCCCATGACCCCCTGCTTGGGTTTGATTAATTTGCTAGAGTGGCTCACAGAACTGAGAGAAACATTTTACTTACCAGGTCACTGGTTTATTATAAAAGGACATAACTCGGGAACAGCCACGTGGAAGAGATGCATAGGGCGAGGGAAGGGGAGGGGCACAGAGCTTCCACGCCCTCCCCAGGCGCACCGCTCAGCACCTTCACGGCTTCGCTAACCTGCAAGTTCTCCGAACCCCGTCCTTTTGGGTTTTTATGGAGGCTTCATTACACAGGCATGATTGAGTAGATCGTTGACCACTGGTGACTGAACTCCGTCTCCAGCCCCTCTCCCCTTCCTGGAGATGGGAGGTGGGGATAGGACTGAAAGTTCCAACCCTCTACTTACGTGGTTGCTCCCCTGGCAACCAGCTCCCATCCTTAGATGGTTCCCAAAAGTATCTCATTAACATAACAAAAGACACCTCTACCACTCTCATCACTTAGGAAATTAAAGGGTTTTGGGAGCTGTAAACTAGGAACCACGGAGGAAGACTAAATATATATGAGAAACATATTTTGGTCATCTGCATGACCACATGTATGTTTTTCTTATAAATCACAATATCACAACCACAAAGTTGGTGGTATTTATTATCTTATAGTTCTGGAGGTCAGAAGTCCAAAATGGGTTTGACTTGGCTAAAATCAAGCTGTCAGCAGGGCTTCATTCCTCTGGAGGCTCTAGGGGAGATTCCATTTCCTTGCCTTTTCCAGCTTCTAGATACTGCCCACATTCCTTGGTTCATGGCCCCTGCCTCCCTCTTCAAAGACAGCAGTGTACAGTGGTCCCCCCTTATCCGCGGGGGATATGTTCCAAGACCCCCAGTGGATGCCTACAACTTTGGATAGTCCTGAACTCTATATATACTATGTTTCTTCCTATACATACATACCTATGATAAAGTTTAATTTATTACTTAGGCACAGTAAGAGATTAACAACAATAACTTCTTTGGCATATCTGAATTGCTAGCATCACTACACACATGCTTTGGGGCCATTATTAAGTAAAATCAGTGTTACTTGAACACAAGCACGTGATACCACAGACAGCCAATCTGGTAACCGAGACGGCTAAGTGACTATGGGGTGGATATCATACACTGTGTGGGCAAGCTGGAGAAAGGGATGACGTCCCAGGCGGGACTGAGCAGGACGGCGTGAGATTTCATCATGCCACTGAGAATGGTGTGCCTTTTAAAACATACGAATTGTTTATTTCTGAAATTTTCCAAATGGAAAATATTTTTGGACCACAGGTAACTGAAACGGTGAAAAGTGAAACCGCAGATAATGAGGGACTACTGTAGCATCCTCAATTCTCTCCTCTGACCTCTGCTTCTGCTGTCATATTGCCTTCTCTGATTCTCTCTTGCCTCCCTCTTTCCCTTATAAGACCCCCCTGAGATTAGATTGGGTCTACCCAAATAATCCAGGATAATCACTCCATCTTAAGATCCTTAATCTGCAAAGTCCCTCGTGTCCTGTAAAGTAGCATATTCACAGTTCCAGAGATTAGGACATGGACATTTTTGGGGTGGGGAGGGGTATTATTCTGTCTACCACACCTTCACTCAAGGCAAGGGATCCTTCTGTTTTCTTTCCCAATACTCTGCTCCCCCAGACTCTATTTTTCCTATCTCCCTCACAGCATTCCATCAAATTTTATCTGTCCCATGTCCCACTCTATCTCAACTCCAAGAGGCCAGAGAGTCTGAGAAATTGACTAGGAGGGGCAGGAGAGAGAAGAGGTTCGGTTCTTTTCTTCATACTGTGTATCTGGGACTTCAGGAGGGAGCTTCAAAGAATCTCTCATAAAGCACGGTCTGGTGTTTTGGTTCAGTTCTTATAAGTGAGGCACTACCGCCACCTGGTGGCAACATACTTAATCCAGTAGTTCATTCATTCATTCAACAAACATCTATTGAGTGGCTGCTCTGTGCAAGGAATGGTGCTAAGCAAAGGAAATAATATTAGTAAACATTGATTAATGCCTACTATGTGCTGAGATCTGTCTTATGTGCTTTATTTACATAGATTAAGCTTCACCACAACCCTTAGGGTATTATTATCTCTGTTTTAAAAGGAGGAAACTGAGATATTGAGAAATTCAATTATTTGCTCCAGAGCCTACAGCTAATAAGTAAGAGTCAGATCTTGAATCAGGGAGTCTGGCTCTAGAAATCTTTCCAGACATGTTTCCTGCCCTCGAGGATCTTACGGTTTCTTCTTAATAAGAGGTAAATACCAGTTCAAAGGAGTTGTGTAAAATACTAATAATTTGAAATGGCAGCATACTGTTTTATTCCTTATGGACTCTGTTTTTGATTCATCATCAAGAATCTTCTTCTTCAGCTAAAAGAGGACACATTCAACTGACTCATTGTGCATCCATTGGGTTAAGGCACTGGCCCAGACTGGAAGGGTTTTAAAAAATAGAAAGTCTACATTCCACAGGAGCTATTTCAGCAAGAGGAAGAGGGATGGGCAGGGAAATAGGCAGAAGGCAGAGCAGGAGAGGGCAGAGAAAGAAAAGAAACTGCAGCGCTGCACTATCCAATAGGGCAGCCACTAGTCACTGTTTAAATTTTAAAACTAATTAAATCAAAACTTCAGTTCCTGAATTGCACTAGCCACATCTCAAGTGCTCAACAGCCACATGTGGCTGATGTTACCATAATGGACTGCATACGTAGAGAGCACTTCCACCATCACAGAACATTCCATTGGACAGTACTGCTACAGGTCCCTTATCCTGGGAATGGAGTCTTCCCCATGGCTGATCCAGGCATGGTCACCCAGAGACCGTCTTACAGCTGGGAGTCTGCAGGTGAGTGACCAAGTGGGAGAGCAGAAGTACAACAATCCCCTAGCAAAACAGATGTTGCCTCTCCTTCCTGATGACCTGGCCTAGGGACAGGCTGAAAGTGAAGATGTTGAGTCTCATTAAGACTTGGCTCCTTTTTCAGGTGAGGTGATGGAAGCCAAGAGGGGCCCTGCTCCTCCCTTCCACTGGGTCCTGGAGCTGGCTGTTGGGTGCTGTTGCTCATACCTTCCATGGGTCTCTTTCTGGGTGTCCACTTGGCTGGTGGTCAGAGAAGGCAAGGACAGCTTCACTTCCCAATCTCCATTTCACCCAGGGCCTTTGCTTGTAGTTGACGCTCCATGAAACGTCCAGGAGCTGCCTGTCACTGCAAACTGAGTTGTTTGGGCTTCTGAACCCCCGGCCCTATCCCTACAAAGACTTAAAGGTGTTGTTTAATATAAGTTCTTTTTTGTGACAATCATGCTTATTTGCTCACACGTGAGCCTCTGATTCTCTAACTTTTCCACTTGTGATAAACCGGAAGAGAGGGGTGATTTAGGTAGGCAATAACCAGCTAGTAAAATTAAATTTTAATTTAGGCTGGCCACTAAAGAGAAGCTTACTAAAACACACAGAATGGGGTAGCACCCCAGCTTTAATCTAACTATTGTTCCACCCACTCAGAGTATCACTGTCTTGTTAATTCTTTGTCTGGTACCTGTGCCTTCCCTTCAGTCCCACTCTTCAGTCTGTCTGGGTCCCCACATCACATCTTGCACTGACCAAGTGCATTATGAGCCTTCTTCAAGATGTCCCTGCTCTAGGCTCAGGCTCCTCCAAAACCCTCTGCAACTAAATTCATTCAACAAACATGGATTGAGCATCTACTTCCCTCAAAGAATTATGATCAAGGAGGGAGACACATTGGTATAATGAAATAGATATAGATGTGTAGGTATATATTGGAATATATCTATCGGCCAGTATTCCTTTGGTTGCAAATGATAGAAAACTCCAACTGGCTCAAGCTGAAAAAGGGAATATTAGTTCACGAAGTCCAAGAGCATATCTTGAATTTAGTGGAGCGTGACCCAGAGGCTCAAACAATGTCGCCAGCAGACTCTTCCCCACTTTTGAAAAAAAAAAAGTGGGCATAACTACAACGCTGCGGTATTGTCAGACACCTTTCGTGGGTACCAAGCGGCGTGGATGCCTGCTTGTCCCTGGGAAGTTCCTAAACTCATTAGGAAAATGGAGACCATAAAATGAAAATGCCCAAGATCAGTGTGGGAGACTGAAAAATTAAAGAGTATTCAGGTGGACCATCTGCAAATGCTGTAGGAGTTCAGGGGAGAGGTCAGTGGGCATCTTCCTGGAAGCAGTGAGGCTGCACGGCAACATAAAGCAGGGGTCTCTAATTTTTTTTATTGCTGACCAATATCAGTAAAAATTGGGGGGCACACCCTCCTTAAATGTTTGTTTGCTTGTTTATAAATTCTCTCATGTGCCAATATAATTAATGAGTATCTTAAGGGACAAAATACAGTGAGGGCAATGTTGATGGTCAAGGATAATGAATATAAATCCTTATTTTAAATAACCCTCTTAACAATTTTGATTTGTGTCTGGCCACACAACCAGTTGGGTGAGCAGTGCAACCTCTTAGGTTGCAGAGAGACCAAAGACAAGACCTGGAGATGGCGAACGAGACATACAGGTTTATTGGGAGTTAGTTACAGGGAATGTCCAGTGGTGGCTGGCTGGACGGAAGTGTGCACCCAGAACCGTAGGTGGGGAGGGGGTTGCTTATACAGACGGGGGCACAAAGGCTATATGCTTGCCAAGAGGGGCTGTCCCTGGTATGACCAGCGTTCCCCGGAACAGTAGCTCACGTGGAGGGGCTCTGTGTTCCTTCAAGACGTGATGTTCTTTGAGTGAGATAAGGTAGGATCCGGGCTGGCCAGGCCCTGGATCGTTACACATCTCTGCATCTGGGCGTCCTGCCCAGAAGGGAGCCAGAAAGACACATGGTTGCAATGGGCTTGTGGGCTCTTGCTGAGCAAGCAGGGCCCAGGCCCTATAATTTGCATGGTGACCTTCTTTTCAGATCTGATTTGATCATCATCGTTTTGTTTTGTTTGATAGATCAATGTGCCCACCTTATCTGGAGTAGGAGAATCATTAGTTCTGCCATTTTCTTGTTGCTAACTTATGCTTACATTCTAACTTCTGCATTGAGGCTGTGATTTGTGAAACATGACCCCAGAACTTGGAATTACCTGAGTGTCCGGAAAAGTCATGAGCCTGCAGAAGGTTTTAACCAGGGGCAGAGGAAACACTAGCCCACTGAGAAAAGTTAAAGCAACAGTAGAGGAAAAAAATACAGTTATTTATGTATTAACATCATCATAATGTTTATGATTACAGCTCACAAGTCATGGCTGTGAAACAGACTCGGATACATAAACAAAATTAGAGATTTAATATTTTCTGCCTGCACTCAATGATTGCTGCATGCATGTGTCCGTCCCACTCTGGAAACCCCTCCTGAGTGAATGTGCAAAGTTTGGATGGGTAATTGAAAGGGAAAGTACTTCCAATGAGGTTGAAGGTTAAGAACAAATCAGATACCAAAGGCAAATTCAGAAAAATAACTCACACTTCTTGAACCACAGGTGTATTTCCAAAGAATGAATCCATCACATTTTACACAAGATACCTATGTGCACTAGGGCTGTCCACTCAGTGGCCTGGTGATCAGGGCAGGAATTCATTGAGGTTCCCCGTCCCCTAAAAGTGGAGGAACTAGCAGCCACTGGAAAGCTATCTTTCCAGCTTTAAGCTAGCGTTATTGAGCCTTGAAAGTGACGTACCACCACTTTTACCATCTTCGACTGGTCACACAGACCAACCCCGAGGCAACAGAAAGGCCTACACCAAGCCAGGACTACCAGGAGCTGGGGTCATTGGGGCCCTTCTTGAGGGCTGGCTGCTAACATGAGGTAGGCACTATCATCATTCCTGTTTTACAGAGGAGGAAACTGAGGCTCTGATAAATAAGTAATTTGCTCAAGTCACTCAGCTTGAACAGACAGAGCTGGGGTTCAAACCCAGACAGTGTGACCCCAGAGCACATCCTTTTTGAGCACTGCCCTGTACCCTGGCCTCACCACAGGCCTTTTCATAACTTCTTTTCTTCCTCCCACTGCACAAAACATTGCGAATAAGATATATTTCCTTGTGCTTAGACCATTTCAAAAGTGATTGTTTCTTAAGGGTGGAAGTTGGAGGGTTTCCAAAGAATGAAATATAATGAGAACATCTGGCCAAAATCCCTAACGTGTACACATTAACGAATTAAGAAAATGTAACACACAGACTACGAATAATGAGACCATTGACCCAATTTCACAGGCTGACATTTACAACGTGAACACAAGGCAGAGTGGGTTGTGTGTACACTCTGTTCAACTCCTCTCCTTGGTCGTGGTTTGGGTCAGGTTGTTGTCTCATGAGGCTGGCTGGGCTAAATCGAGCAACATTTTGCCAAAATAAGTCTGCAAGATTAGACCTTAGGAAACAAAAACCGGAAAGAGAAACTACATTTCGTATAAAATGTGGAACTCGGGGATAATGGCTTGACAACAGTCTAATGGGATAGAGGGCAATTTATATATGAGAAGGAATGGGATTAGGTATGGTATTATATATATTGTTACCTGTATAAATAATCATGTGAAAGACAAAGTTTGATTGTTCTTTTGTTGTGATTTTTTTAAGCCAAATTTTTACTGCATTACACAAAATAATTATAGGCCATTATTTTACACTAGGCTATAGCACAGCATTAATCAATAAACACTTTTTATTTTACTTAATTTTTTTAGCACTTTCAATGTGTCAGGCCCTTTTCTAAGTGCTCTAGACATATTAACACATTTCAGCTAATCCTGATAACAACTCTCCGAGGTAGGCACTATTAATTTTCCCATTTTACAGATGGGGAAACTGAGCCATGAGCACTGCCCTGGTTAAGTAACCAGGTTATTTAAGTTACTAAGTAACCTAAGGTTAAGTAACTAGCCAAGATTATGCAGCTAGTAAGTTTCAGATTTGGGATTCAAACCAGGCACTGTGGCTCCAGAGCCCGGCTTTTAATCAGGCTTTTCGCCTGGTACAAAAATATGGACACCTAGTTCACTCTCTTTTGTGACTTCATAGGCCATTCTCGCCGCTGGGATCGCCTCCCGTTCTCACCCTTTCTCCTGCCTGCCCAGCCAACTCCTGCTCTTTTTTCAAGAGCCACTCAGGTTTACCCCCTGCTGTGAAGCCTTCTGTGATTTGCCTACGGATTCAGGCACCTGTTTCTCCGTGTTCTCAATGTCTTGCTCATACTGTTGAGACAGTTGCTGGTTTTGGGGTACTTGGCTTCTAGTCTCCCTTCTCTGCAACAGTTCTGTGACCTAGCTCTCCCCCATTTCAGGAGTAGCCCACGTGATCGGGTCTAGCCAATCAGAGCATTAAGGAGCCACAGTTCAGAGGCCACTGTGTGAGCCGGGTCTGTCTGATCAGCGTGAACCCTGGGATGACAGGGGCTGCTGGGGAGAAAAACACACGTTTCCGCTGTCAGCCTGGAGCTGCCGGCAGCTTTCTTGTTTTCACGTGGTACCTGAGAACGGAGCCAAAATGAAGAGAGCGAGAAAGGAATATGTTTCTCACATATATTTAGTCTTCCTCCCTGGTTCCTAGTTTACAGCTCCTAAAACCCTTTAATTTCCTAAGTGATGAAGGTGTCTTTTGTTATGTTAATGAGATACTTGAGGGAAGCACCTAAGGATGGGAGCTGGTTGCCAGGGGAGCAACCACGTAAGTAGAGGGTTGGAACTTTCAGTCCTATCCCCACCTCCCATCTCCAGGAAGGGGAGAGGGGCTGGAGACGGAGTTCAGTCACCAGTGGTCAACGATCTACTCAATCATGCCTGTGTAATGAAGCCTCCATAAAAACCCAAAAGGACGGGGTTCGGAGAACTTGCAGGTTAGCGAAGCCGTGAAGGTGCTGAGCGGTGCGCCTGGGGAGGGCGTGGAAGCTCTGTGCCCCTCCCCTTCCCTCGCCCTATGCATCTCTTCCACGTGGCTGTTCCCGAGTTATGTCCTTTTATAATAAACCAGTGACCTGGTAAGTAAAATGTTTCTCTCAGTTCTGTGAGCCACTCTAGCAAATTAATCAAACCCAAGCAGGGGGTCATGGGAACCTCCAATTTGTAGGTGGTCGATCAGAAGCACAGGTTATAACCTGGGCTTGTGACTGGCATCTGAAGGTGGGAGGTCACCCTTGTAAGACTGAACCCTTAACCTGTGGGATCTGATGCTATCTCTGGGTAGATAGTGTCAGAATTGAGTTGCATTGTAGGACACGCAGCTGGTGTCCAGAGAATTGCCTGATAGTGTGGGGGAACCTCCACCTCCCCCCACCACACGCACATTGAAATTGGGTCCAGGAACCCAAAAGAGTGGTAATTTGTTAGAATAGCAATAGGAAATACTACAGGGAGTGTGGTTGTCAGGGTCCCTTTGGGAGGCAAGTGGCACATGTATAGGGTTTAAGTGACGAAAGCTTAATAGACTATGTTTTATGGTGGTACGGGCAGGGTTAAGAGCACAAAAGAGGGATGAGGGTGCACCAAGGGATTAACAATAACAGGATGCCAGTACCATCCTGAGGCCTGAAGGGGACGGGGAAGGAATGGTGTCACTGGAGACCAGTGAGAGCTGGAGTCAGGAGGAGGCCACCCAACAGAAGCTGTGGCCACAGGTGAGTACTGTGAAAGAGTTAAAGGAACCCTAAGTCCTGCCTGTGAGAAGCTTGCCAACTTAACACCTTTAGGGACAGAGAGAGAGGTTGAAAGAAACAAATGCAAACTAACCGGAAGGACAACAAATCTATACAGTTGATTCTCCTTATTTGCAGTGATTATATATAATCATCAATTCATCGTTTGCAGCGATCACATCAAGTCACCGCGAACAATGAATTAGTGAATCCTGAACCATTGCTCCCAGGGGAAATATGGTAGGGTCCTAAGAAACTCTGGTCAAAATATTTTCATCAAGCAATCAATACATAACCTTGTTTTATGTGGGTTTCTCTCTAAAGACACCTTATTTAATACACAATCAATTCATTATCATCAAACTCACAGCCGAAAGCACTCTAACTCATGCCTGAAGGAAACTCATCTAACGCACGCACGTCCTCCACCAGGCACCTCACAGCCTTCTTCTGCTTAGGAACACCAGACGGCACTTCAGCATTTGCTTAGAGGACATTTTAAACAGCGAAATCACAAACAGAAAGCACAAAAATGTGGAAAATGTGACACTAAATAGACCACAAAAAGGACACTTGTTACAGTACAAGAAGCAGAAACAAGAAGGCTGAGCCTCACCTTGTTCAACCCCAGGTGGGACTGTGAACCTCAGGCAACTCAAAATTTTCACAGCTCTGCATGTGTTCACACATGACCTCAAAAGGGCTGCAAGTATCAATTTGGGGTAACAAATTTTAGCAAGTAGAGAAATTCCCAAATATGAAATCTGTGAAGAACGAGGATTGACTGTGTATATGTATGTGTGTGTGTATAAAATTCCCGTTCAGAAAAATGAAGGACCAAAAGAGAAAGGAAAATATATTGGGAAAAATTTTACGGAGAATGGGGGCAGTGAACAGAGGTGAGAGACGTGGGTAGGGAGGGCCTTCCAGCATCTTCCAGCCCTGGATGAGGAGAGGTGAGCACGCAGGTGTGTCTTTCTGGGAGAAAGGAAGTAGAGTCTAGCTGGAGAAGGTGCTGTGCTGGAGCCGAGAGAGAGCAGTGTGGACGGAGGTGGAACCGGGTGAGGAGGTGCGAGGAAGCGTGGGACTGAGCTTGAGAAATCCCGAGACACAGCTGCGGGGGAAGGTGAAGAGGAAGTCAGCCGTGTGCGTCTCTTACATCAGTTTGCTCAACTCCAAATACCAAGGAGAGAGGCCTTTCATAAGAAATGACAAAAACAGCAGTTAGTTCTTCAAACACCGATGTGGAGAGGAGAATAAAGTTTGGGAGGAAAGCCTTTTAGGTGGGTCTTCGCTGAAAACATATCTCACAAGCAAGTAGCAATAACCTGCTCTGTTGGCAAAACAAAGAGAAACTGGGGCCAAAGCCAATATGAGACAGAAATAAATGCTTTTGAAGATGAAACCCTGTAGACATTTGTCAAAGCCCACTCATGCTTTAGACCATCAGAACAAAAGGTGTAAGTACCTGTTGTGATGAAATACCACTGGCTACTTAGTTGGAAAAATGTAAGTAGAGCTGGAATCACTGAGTCAGAAAATTCTGCAAGTCAGCTTGCTGCTGAATCTTGCAAGCAGACACACTTAGGAAAGAAACACAAGTGACTGCGGGGAAAATAAAGTATGGTCTAGACCAGCCGTCGTGAAGAATTTTCTCTTGTAACTTGAAAGCAGCTTCCCTCTCTGCTTGATCCGCCCTTCCCTGACTCCAGCTCGGGGGTTGTTGGGCTTGTGTCCATGACTGCAGAACCGGGGTTGCCACAGTGAGTGAGTTTGGCTTGGGGCAGTGGTCCCAAAGGAATAGGACCTGGCATGGGTTAAGGGGTCCAAACTTCAAAGCAGCACATCAAAACCTGGCTACAATATGATCCCCAAATGACATGTTCTGGAATGCCCATAGCCATGCCATTCATAATCACCCAGAACTGAAAATTGCCCCAATGTCCATCCACAGTAGAAGGGATAAATAAATCATGGTCTACCCACACATGTTATACTACCCAGCAATGAGAATGCACAACCTGGAACTACACACAACAACATGGAGGAATCTCACAACACAATGAGCCAAAGAAGCCAGGCACGAGAGTACCTAGTGTATGTTTCCATTTATATACAGGAAATGTAAATAGCAAAACAGGTAGAAGTGATATATTATTGGAAGTCAGGCAGTGGCCACCCCTGCGGTGTGAGATTTATAGAGACTGGAAGGGAATTCAAGGGGGGAATCCAGTGGGGTGGGGGAATGTTCTGTATCTAATCTGGGTGCTGACTGCACTGGTGTGTTCAATTTACAAAGTTCAGTGAGCTATACACTTATGATATGTGCACTTTTATGAATGGATTGTATGCTTCAATAAAAATGTTTTTAAAGTGTTTGCCATTACCAAGAGGGTGGTAAGAGCATTCTCTGTTGCAAGCAAACATGTTGCCTGGTGACATCAGAGGACACGGTGGGGCTCAGAAGGTGGCTTTCTCTTTGCCCCAAAGTCAACACAGAGTAAGGCACTGACTAGAAGGATGTCTGGAACCTGGTATGAAATCTCATTCATTCCTTTACACATTTGTTCATTCATACAACGTGCTCAGGGAGGGAAAATATACTGTCTCAGACTTAACACTCCATCTAGAAGGGAAGACTGACAATTATGCAGAGTGTGGCAGGTGCTGCATCGGGGATGACATTGGGGATTAAGGGAGTACTTATTTGAGGGTCTAGAGCCATGGACTCCAAGGGAAGAAGTCCTGACATGTTTAACTCTTGAACTGAATTTTTTCCAACCCCAAAAGTATCCTTTGAGCCTCTAAGGCAGTGGTTTAATTTCACATGCACACAATCACTTGAGCTATCTTGTTAAGATGCAGATTCTGATCCAGTGGGCCCCGGACAGGGCCTGAGATCTGCATTGCTGACCAGGCTTTTAGCAGACACTAATGCTGCTGGTCCTGGAACAACACTCTGTGTGGGGGAAAGAGAAGGTCACGTGACCAGCAGTGATTCTTGGGCTCCAATCCAGCACAGTTGGACAATATATCTTGTTTCAGGCCAGTCCCTCCCGAGGGCACAATGGCAGAGAAACAACAGGCAGAGCAGTGTGGGCGGAGACAGAGTGCCTGGCGAGGCTCTCCAGACCCTGCCTGCTGTCAGCTGTGGGCGGGAGGGAGAGAGAAAGGAGTGGAGGGGGGCTGTCACTTATGCTACCTTACAAAATTGGAAAACTCTGTCTCATGCTGCTTTCATTTCTGGCCTCCCCAGCTGCCCAAACCTTTTCTTGACATGAAGAACAGACTGGAGGTGTGAATATAAATATAAAATCTTGAACAAGCAAAAACAGATTTAACAGAAAAATGGAGAAACGGGTCAGGGCTGCCTCAACCAATCGGTGAGCTAAACATGAAAAAAGGTGGCTAAAATCATTTCTTCTATTTTCTCATCCACTGGAAGGAGGATGTGAAGGGCGTTACATACACCTCGTTCTGTTAGGGAAAGAGATTCTACCAGACTCCAGCCCAGACTGGAGGAAGGGGAGGCAGTGTCCCGAGGAGGAATAAGAGAGCCCCACCAAGGAGCAGTGGGGGGCGAAGGGGAGTGGAGGCTTCCACCTTAACAAAGAACAAGAGAAGCAGACAAGTTGCACTGTCTTGGACAAGTTGCGTTGAGCATGGCTGAAGTATTGTGTGTGGAGGTGAGACTGGGGACTAGACAGGCCAGCTCTAGAGAGCTTGATGTACATGGGAAGTCACAGAAGGCTGTTTTGGTTTCTGTCTGTAGATTTTGGTTCTGGTGACCTTCATTTTTTTTTTAATATCAATAAATAACTTTTTTTGAATAGGTAATATATTCACATACGTCAACATTCAAAAGGCTTAACAGGTTATTCAGCTGAAATATTTTCTTCTCACCTCTGTTTCTTAGCCACTCTATTTCCCCTCCCCATAGGCAAACCATACCATGAGTTCCTTGAGAATCCTTCCAGAAATATTTTACGTAGATATGAGCAAATTTTATATATATTCTCCTCCTCGCTTTTACACAAAAATAGAAAGTCATCCATAATCTTATTCTCCCAGACTCTGACCACACTGCCTCTTATCTTTCTGGATATGCACCCTGATCCCAACCATCCTTTGGCCCAAGAGGAACTCCAATCCATTGACTCCACCTGTTCACAGTCTCTCACACCCTTGGTGTCTTCTCCTTGCCCGGCTTGCCTACTCTCTTGGCAAAATCACCCCCAGGCAGCCACATCTACCAAAAACGGTAGAGAATATCTACTGGAGATATTGATGAGACCTTGAAGGATTTTAAGCAGAGTAGTGAGATCGTTAAATTGGAAAGAATGCTGAAGCAGAAAACACAAGAGAGAAGGAAGAAAGACCTATCTATAAATAATATTTTCAAACTTGTGCAATAGTTCACAATAGAATGGTGGCAAATTGATAGACAAGGATAACTACCTGGGGCAAAATGGATAAACCCATCCAACTGAGACCAGGTCTCTTAGTAAATACTGAGTTCCCTGTGAATGATAGAAAACTCAAAATGACACTGTCTTCAACAAAGTGGAAGTTTATTTCTCTCTCCAGGAAAAGAAAGCTAGAAGCAGGCAGTCCCCAAGGGAGGTCCATGATTACCAGAGACCTGGCTATTTCCAGCTCGTAGTTCCTTCTACGTTGCTACTCCACCACCCTCAGCACATGGTTCCAATCTCATGATGCACTATGGCAGTTAGAGCTCCAGCCATCAAGTCTGCATTCCAGATAACAGAATAGAGAAAGAGTTAAAAAAAAATCTCTATGAAGGACACTTCCTAGAAGTCATAATTGATAATTTCAGTTACCTTCCATTGGCGAGAACTTAGTGACATGGTCATAACTGCAAAAAAGGCTGGGAAATGTAGTCTCCTGGGAGGCCATGTGTCCAGCTAAATATCGAGGGTTTTACTACTAAGGACGAAAAGAAATACAGATATTGGGGAGTAACTAATGGTCTCTCCCATACCAGATGTATAACCTGGAGAGGAAGGAAGAAAGGCAGATTATTAAGGAGTGTAAGGCATTGGATTAACGTGTAGGATTCTGGACCCCCAGAATTGTTCTTTCCCAAATACATCTCTGCTTGTGGCCTCATGCCTGGATTCCTGCTACTATGTCTACCTGGAAAGCTGCCCACCTCACTTTCTCCATGCTCAGTCCTACAGCCCCTACCATTTTTCCTATTAAAATGCTGCTCATCCTTCAAACCCCACCTCAAATGCTATATCATCCACGATATTATTCGTGACCTTCCCGAAAGTGATAGAAGTCTCTCTAGAATTTCACTTATAGTTCTCTTTGGGCCTTGGCCTTTGTCTTAACACCGTGCTGTCTTAGGTCAGTGGTACAGCCGTGCACTAGAGTGTAAATTATCCAACAGGGAGGACAGAGCCCTCCCTAACTCTGTTCTAGGTAGCACAGTGTAGTAGAATGCACTCAATATATACCTGCAAATTGCACTGACTATTTAAAGAAAGAAAGGTCTATGTGAAGTAAGAGGGAAAAACAAGGAGAAGTCTTTATACCCTTTTAAGGAAAGCGTTAATGCACCAGTTGCAATTTCCTGAATTTCAAAAACATAGGATCATTGCTAATGTTGCAAACTTTCTTTAGGGGCCTGTTGTGATCTGCTTCCCATTTCCCATGTGTTGGTTGCTTCTCATTTCACAGGTCTTCCTAAAACTCTTGCTGACAAAACAAGAAAAAATAAGTATTAAAATTATCAAAATAGACAAAATAAAATCCAACTGAAATAATAATACTAACTCACATGTAACAAATGTTCACTCTATGCCAACCACAGTGCTAAGCACTTCACAGACATGATCTCACCTCATCCTTTCAATAGCCCATGAGGCAGAGGGATCTCCATTATCCCAGGGGGACTGAGGCCTGGAGGGGTTAAGGAACTTTTCCAGGTGAGCAGTAGAGCTGGAATACTTCCTGCTCATAGGGCTCTGTAAATATATGTGCTATTTCTTTTCATAAAACTTTATGTGACTCATCCATCTTCTTCATCCTTAATAAAGTCATCTTTTGTATATACACCCTGATATTATCCTCATTTAATAGAAGCAATGGAAAACTTCATTTTTTAAACTATTCTCAATCCACCATTGGATATGAATAATACCCCTATAGTTTGTAAATCGCTAATTTTATACACTCTATATTTTGGGGTCAGTGGTATCTTAGAAAACAATTCCCACTGTATATCCATCTTTTGATTAATCTATGAATCCATTGGAGGAATTCATTTGTGGTTGTCAGTGGATACCTCTTCTTGAACACAGCGGCATAAACTCTGTGGGTCACTGGTAATCAATAATGGAAGACGAGTATATTGACATTCTTTTATTAAAACAAACAAACAAACTATCCTTTCTCCATAAAGAAGACAATTTGACTGTGTATTCTTTGAATAAATCAATTCTATTCCATCATGTTTGTCATCCTAGATTTGGTAACACCCAGAACATGTTTAGACCTCAAAAAAATGTCTGCAGATGTCAATTATGTCATATAAAATTAGGCCCTATAAAATTAGGATTTATACACGTGTAGGGTATTAGATTTCATAGTTTGGGGTGTGTTTGTTTTATTTTGTTTTCCTTTGGCTTGCAGGGGCCAACCCAAGGATACCCAAATGTAAAGCATCTTCTTCTGTTGCTCAAGCCAAATTTAATTATTAGATCACTTTGATCCAGAATGGAGCCATGCAGCACTCTCCAACGCTCAGTTCATCAACTATCCCCCACACTTCTTGAATCTCCAATTCCCTCTTCTCCAGAAATCCTGTCACTTCTATATGTAAACACGTTGAAGTTTCTCTCTTCCTACAAAAATAAAAACACTTCCTCAATGCCGCATTCCCCTGTATTCCCCTTTTATTTTCCCTTCTCACAGTGGCCAAGCGTCTTGACAGAGAAGCCTATGTTCTATTTCCCCTCTTCTCTTTTATTGCTCAACTCACTGCTCTCTGGGGTCCCCCATCCACTAAACCACAAAAGTCAACAAAAACACCATCCTCCCTACCTCTACCCCATTGGCAAATCCAAAGAAGACTTTTTACTCTTTATTTTAACGGACCCCCAGGCTGTATTTGACATTGCTGGTTGGCTCTTCCTAGTTTATTTTCATGAGTTCCTCTTACTCTACCCTCTCCTCTTTTTAAAAATTTCAGCTTTATTGAGGTATAATTGACAAATAAAATTGTTAAGATATTTAAAGTGTACATCGTGGTGATTTGATATATGTATATATTGTGAAATGAGTCCCCCCACCCTCTAGCCCCTTTTTATTAACTTCTGACATTCTCCCAGCTTCCAACCTGCTTTCACTGCTCTTCTCTCTACACACTCTCCTTGGGCTGAACCCACCCACTGTCATAGTTTCACCCACCACATTATGTGATGTTCTCATATCTATCTGAAACTTCCCCAGAGCTATGGACTTTAACACCCAAGTGACTCAGGGACATCTCCACTCTGACTCCCATACATTCTCAAACCCTATACATCCAAAATTAAACCTAGATCTTCCCCACCTAAATCTGTCCTCTTCATGTAGTCTCTAGCTCCAGTTAATGATTACCCAGCCACCGAAGCCAAAAATCTGAGAATCATTTTAGGCTCCTTCTTAATCTGTGAATCCACTTATCTGTTAAGTATTCCTTCCATTCCTTCCTTTTTCTCTATCCTTACTCATTACTTACCTACATTGGGCCCCCAGCATCTTCTTCCTGGACTATTTTAATAGTTTCCTAACTCTCTCGCCTCTGGTTTTGACACCTCATACCCACTCTCTGAATACTACCAGTGTTCTCTTGATAGCAGGAACCTGACCATGTCACTCCCCTGCTTAAAATTCTTCAATGGGTCCGCCATTCATGCATTCAGGATTAAAAGCCCAGCTGTTTCAAGTTGTTTGAGACCTGTCCTCTTCCAATTTTTCCAGCTTCAACTCCGAGGTCGCACCCTCAAGGCAAGTCATCCTCCAACCCTTCCTTACCTTCTCCTGGAAGGGCCCCAGAGCTGAGCTAGATGTCCCAGCTCGGCATTGCAATCCTGTGGCCAGCGCATACTCATATCATAGAATTCTCTCATTACAATATATCAAAATATCTTCCTAAATTTCTAAAATGGGCATGTCGCCTTATTCCGTTTTAGATCTCCAGGGCCTGGAAATGTACATAATTAGCACTAAAGAAATACTTGTCGAACAGACAGATCTGAGCTTACTTCTACTGGGTTGCCAAATGGCAAGCCAGTATCAAAAAAACTCTCTTAAAATGTATATCTTACAGTTAACTTGATAGTGACTATTTCTTTCCCATTAGCTTTCAAAATGTTTGTACGAGCATTTTCATTTTAAAGTCTATTAGGAGTAAAACTTCGCTTGGGCCTCCCCGTCGGGGAATCGAACCCCGGTCTCCCGCGTGACAGGCGGGGATACTCACCACTATACTAACGAGGAACTGCACACACGGAGCGCTTCTCACAGGCCTTTTGTTGCTTTTCATTCCGCCCTGCCCCTATGATGCGAAACTACTGACAGGTCTGACACGCTTCTATTACCATTGCAGCTTCCACTGAAGTTAAATAGAACCAAAACGGTAGCGTTCGGTTTGATCTCCCCGCTGCACTTCTCAACACTTCCGTCGGCCCACTTTTCCTCTAACTGCCCCAGCCTCCCCACGACCTTTTCCTCCTTCTCCCCCTTCAGGAGCAATCCCGATCCTCCTTAGACCGCCTCTACACACACACACACTCCCGGGGAGCAAAGCGCACGCCTTGCCGCTCTGCACCACGGAACTTGTAGTTTCATCCACGCTGTACCTCATTCTTCTCTGACTTTAAGAAACTTCCTTTCCCAGCGGGCACCGCGAATCCCTCCTCGTCTTTACCTCCCTCCTTCTATCTCGCGTTCTTAGTCGAGTAGTCTGGCAGTAGAGTGTTGCAGTACGCGTCGGTGTGCGGCGGGACTCTCCAGAGCCATGCCGGAGGTAGTGGATACGTGCTCCTTGGCCTCTCCGGCTTCCGTCTGCCGCACCGAGCACCTACACCTGCGCTGCAGCGTCGACTTTGCTCGCCGGGTGCTGACCGGGACCGCCGCGCTCACGGTCCAGTCTCAGGAGGACGATCTGCACAGCCTGGTACGGTGTGACGCGCGCCAGTGCCCGCCTCTCCCCGGCCACCCGCCTCTGGTCCCTTTCTCCGCTCTGGCCCCTTCCCAGCCCCATGCTCCTATCTGCTCCAGCTTCCCTCGGTGCTCCTCCGCAGCCCACAACTCATATTCTGCACCTCCTCTTCAGCCTCCACTCGTTTCTCAGCGTCCCCTTCCTCAGCCCCCACTCACCCCATGTCGTCCCCTGCCAACCCCACTTATGTCTCTGCCTCCCTCTCTCATCCGCTCCATATATGAACTTAAGTGTCTGCTCCACGTCTTCCCCCAAAGCCCTCTCCTGAGGCCCTGGGCACGTCCTAGCACGCCATCCACGCCCCGCTCCTCACCCAGCGCTCAGGTTTCATTTTAGTAGGAATCCTCTCTGCCCCTGTAATCCTAGTTCCCAGGGCCTAATCCCCGCTGTGGCCTCCCCATTTCCTCGGCCTGCAGTCCAGAACTCTCTCCTCAGGCCTCAGATTTCTTCCAGTCCCCAGCGCACCTTCCTCACTCCACAGTCTCATCCAAGTCCCAGACCCTATATCCTGCAGATCCCTGATCCCACTGTTCCCTCCCAGGCACCTTTATTTCAACCCGCAGGTCTGCAGGATACGACCGACCGATCGTCGTCTTCCCTCAGTCTCCCTACCAGTCATTCTCAAGCCCCTTAGGAGTCCCAGCACCGGAACCCCTCTCTCCCCCCTGCTTTCTACTTCATTCTCTGCTACCTGTAGATGCAGCTCTCTTTCTCCAGGGTCGTGGTCCTTCCTATCTTTGATTCTTATCATCCGTCTCTTCTAATAATTTAAGGACAGGCGGGCCGTTCAAGCTTCCTAAGGATGTCTCAATACAGTGTATTAATAGTTGGTTCCAGGGAGCAAGTAATTATTGCACTTCTTAGAAAACATGAACTTCTGCAAGCTCTCTAGCCACTTGAATGATGAAAACCTTGTTTAGATTTATGGAATGTTATTAAATTATTTTATCTGAACAACATAACCTGTTTTCAGTGTTCTTACTCAAATTGTGTGCTAGTGTTTGGATTGTACTTTGCACCTAAAGAATTTCATAGATGAGCGTTTTAGAAATAAGAGGGACAGGAAAAGACCAGCCACTGTGTATTTTGCTTGGAGTAGCGTGGTAATATCTACTAAAGCACAGCAATAAGCAACCAGATCATGTAGGTTGTCGGCTTGATGGAGGGAAATCAGTAGGGTCAATTAATTGGGAATAATAATAAGTTTAGATAAGAATTGGTGGTTTTCATGACTCTTTTTCCTGCTTGTGTAACACGCCTGTATTTTGAGTTCAGTAATATGAACTAACATAGCATGTAACTTTCTTACTCTTTGTCTTTTAACATTTTGCTAGACTAATTCTGATTTGAAAAATAGGTCGACTACTCCATGTATTGATATGTAGTCACCAAAAGTACTATAGGGAAGAAAATAAATAAAAGTATTGTAAGCAAGAAGGTAACTACTTCCCTGTAGGTTGGTTGTACTTTGGTCTGCTTGAAGTACCATGCTGTTTTGTTGCAGAGAGCTTTGCCCAGGCAGGATTAGCTGAACTCAAGTCCTGTTTCGATGTAATCTCTCCTTTTATTAAAAGAAAATGAATTTTGGTAGCTTATCACAGCTTAATATGACCCTGCACTCTCCCCTGTTTTGTAAAAATAAAAGCTTTACACTGTTCCATGAGTAAGCAAGTCAGGATGCTTAAATTTTCAAAAGAATGTCCCTTTAATGTCCCAGTCTAAAAACCTGCCCATTGTTTTTGCATTCCCCAAATCTCAAGAGAAGTAAGATTTTTAAATTATGATTTCTGGTTGGCATGTTATTTAGTAAATTAGAGCCTAGAACTACTAACTGTAGTACGGTGACCTCTGTCTATGATTGCTTATTTATAACAGTAACCTGAGGCCAAGAGTTTGGTTTTATTTATTCGAAGTTAGCTTGTGTCTATCCTCCACTAGGTTATGGACTCTTGAAGGTAGGGACTGTGTTTCATGGCTCTTTGTGTCTCAGGTTCTTAGTATAGCACCTGGCATATAGAGGACACTCAAAAGTTTCATGAATTAATGGGTGAATTCAATTAGAAAGCAGTACCTAAGCTTAATGTGGGCTGTGGTGATAATAGTGTTAATTGCATCTTGAAGGTGAGATGTCATCATACCTTGCCACCTCCGACAGAGAGGACCCAGTGCCAGTGCTGGGTGAGGGCACCATGTGTTCTTTCCCTGTCTGTTCTCGGAGTCCGTGATGCTGGGGAATGTTGAAGGAGTTCTGATAGAACCAATTCCCAGCTTTTCTAAAACTCCTTTCGAAGTTTTGGGTTATTTGCCCTGAAGGTTAGTACTCATTTGTGATAACTTTCAAGCATTTGTTTCGTTTATTGAAACTTTCAATTTTTTAGGTGTTCTTTCAGTTGATGTCTCAAAGAGGTTTTAATGTCTTGGCCAAGATCATATCCTAGTAAGTGGCAGAAACCAGGAACTGAACACACTTTTCTGACTGCAAACCCTCCCGTCTTCACTAAGTAAATGGCTGAGCTGGGAATCAAATCAAGGTGTTTTTTTGGTTTTGGTTTTGGTTTTGTTTTTAACAATAACCCCACGGTTTTTTCATTACAGCATCCTGCAAATAAAGAGGAAATGTAAAGGGAGGCATCATAATGATGTATAAAGCTTTTTTATTTAAACCCTGCTTTGTTGCAGAAAGAATTTGAGACTGCTTAAAACAACATATACAGTACAATAAGATTAAAAATAATTTAAAAATTTGGAGGGAGAGTGAATAAGAATAGGAAAAACAAAACACATGGCGTAAAGCCCTAGACACAAAAAGAAGTGTGCCACAAGGTTGACATGGAACTTCCCAGCAGCCTGTGCAAAAAGGGAATTATTATATATTCCACGGCAACTGGCCCGCTGCTTAGAAGTACAACTCTTTTTTGGGGTGTTATTCAAAGAGGATACTGTCAGATATAGTAAATTATATCCTCAGTAACTTCCAACAGTTAGTAGGTCTGTTTCTTATATATATGGATATCTGGGCCTTACACATAGTTGGTACTCAATAAAAATTTGTTGAAAAGTACTAATTCCACCTTGTCAACTCTTCAGTTTCCTTTTTCCTTCCTATTACTATTTTTGATCAATTGTTTAATAACATTTATTAGTGAAATTTGGAGGGGAATTTCTTAAGTGATTTGGGAATGGTAGCTGAGGTTAGGACTTGAGATATACAGGGGTGGCTCTGTGTTGCTGTGATGCTGACAGCTATGCCACTGGTATTTCAAATACCAGCGGGTCACCCATGGTGGACAGGTTTCAGCAGAACTTTGAGACGAGACAGACTAGAAAGAAGGACCTGGCCACCCACTTCCAAAAAAAGTGCTTGTAACAACAACAAATCATTGTAATGTGGTACAGTAAGTGCTACAGAAAAAAAAGAGTTGGGCCAACTCACAAAAACATCATAACAATAACCTGAGTCTTCTGATTCTAAACAGATTTTAAAAGTTCAAGCAATACAGAAAATAGAGTGTGTTCCACTGGGAAGTGACCCAATTCATCCTTATGGTTATAAGAGTAGTTATATACATAGATATTCGAATTAAGTTTTTAAAACAAATCAGATATTCAGAAATAGGTACTGAACATGAGGGGACAAAGGAGTAGCTCTATTATTCTTAGTAAGAGATAAACCTAATAAAACCATATATTCTGAATATGCACAATGAGTCATATGGAAGATAAGTCAGTTCTACTAATTTAGAGTAAGGGAACAGTTGAGGTACCCCAAAAAGAGAGTAACCGGAAAGAAATAACTGCCCATTCCCATCTGAGGGAAACAGATTTGGCTGCTCTTAAAAAGAAGAAAAAAAAATTAAACCAGGATGGGAATTTCTTCCCAACCAAAAATTATTGACTCTAGAGAGGTGAGAATCAAATTAATGATTGCCCTTGTGACTCCCTGAGCTTATCACCTAGTTAACTAATATAAAAGAGAGGCAACTGGAAATGGCTGTTTCTTGGCCCTCTACCCCCTAAGCTGTTCCAGGCCAGATGTTAAGGAAAGATTGCCAAAGGCAGGGAGATCAGATAGCAGGCAGTTCTAAGGCAGAGCCTGACCTAGGGTGGTGGTAGAAGGAAGGAAAGGAAAGTATGAGGACAGTGTGAAAGAAAATGTTGATGGGCCATGCAGGATTGGGAAGTGGAATCATTTGTGGATTATTTGAATGTTTCAAACCTTAGGTACCTTGGGGAGTTCTATTAACAGAATAGAGAAATATGGGGAGAGAGCCGATTTACAGGACATAATGGTGGCTTCATTTTTAGAATCTTTGGAAGCCCTCTGAATATGAGGCAGTATTTCCCATGGAAATGTGGAACAGGCAATTAGAGATACCCAGCTGAAGTCCTGGGAGAGGGGATACAACTGTAGGAGTAGACTGGTAATCATCTGCACAGAGGTACTAGTTGACAATGTGGGCATGAGTGAGAACTAGGAGTGAAGAATATAGTAAGAAAATCAAAGGCCCAAGGCTAGAACACTGGGACATATCCATATTTAGGAGTTAGAAAGGAGGGGGAGGAAAAATTGTTAGACAAGTAGGAGAACCACTTGTGTGTAAAGTCAAAGTCATGGAAAGGACTTAAAACATATGGTGTGGTCCCTTAGGGCTATGAGTGGACAGAGGTCAAGGTTATGGAACAGAAAAGACCTGTTGATAAGGAGGACTGCACTTTCAGTAGCAGAGGAGCTAGAAGCCAGATTGAAGGGGGGGAAGGAGAGGAGAGATTGATGAGGAAGTGGAAATAGCAGCCATAGACTGCCCTTGGAGTTTAAGAAAGGAAGGGGAAACATAGCCATCAGAGTGGACAGAAGGAACATTGAAGTTTTAAAAATGATATGGGAGGTTTGTTTAGGTTGTTTGGAAACAGTGTTGTGGCATAGGAAGGTTGAAGATTCTAGAACACAAGATTAGTTGAGAGAGAATGAAAGAGTATGGTTTCTAGAGCTTAAATAGAGGATTATTGGGATGGAAAACACTCAGACTTGCTGCCCCCACCTTCCTCCCGAAAGCAGTTGTCCTTAATCGCCATGGCAATAGATATGCTCTCCCATTCCTCTATGGGGTCATTTGGTCAGAGTCGCCCCACCAGGTTCGGGTTTTTCTAGATAAATAACAGCGATGTACAGCCTGCTTATTTGCCTAACAAGTGTCGAGGTTTGTTTTAATTTTTGGATATATGAAAGTACATAGGAGTCAGACTATGTGAATTCCAGGGAGAAATAAATGGTGAAAGATGTTGAGGAGTCATGATGAAAGAAACTTTAGTTATAGGTGAACTTTTTCATAGCAGAGAAGTTTTAGGAAACGGAAGCAAAGGCATTTTAATTTAGATTTGACTTTTACTTAAAGCCCAAAATGTGCATGACTGTCTCAGAATTACTTAACTATATATGCAAATGTTAGAACCCAAAAATTTTCAGGAAGCTTAGAGTCCCAAGGGATGGGACCTACACTAACTTTTGACTCCTTTAATTCTTGTAATTTCATTCTGTATTTTATTCTTTGTAAGCAACTAGTTCTATTCTGTAATCATTGTAGTTAACTGAACTAATATTAGTTTTCTCTGGTGTATAAAACTGTTTTCTTGTCATTTAAAAAATATTAATTTAATTCTAGACTTTGGATACAAAGGACCTTACAATAGAAAGAGTGGTCATCAATGGGCAAGAAGTCAAATATGCTCTTGGAGAAAGACAAAGTTACAAAGGATCACCAATGGAAATCTCTCTTCCAATTGCTCTGAGCAAGTATGAATGTTATCATCTTTCTCTTTTATAGCTAAATATTGGGGAAAATGTATTTTTAATTAATTTAAACATTTTTCCTTTCCTATTTTTAGTTTGTGTGTATGTAGTCATTGGTCTACTGCTCCTACTGATGTGCTGTTCAGATTGAAGCTTATAGTGAAAATTGTATGTTCTTAAGATACTGAAGAAATTTATTGTATAAAATACTCAAGAATAGGACTTTTGATAACTGTTACTTCTTTACTTGTCATTTGATTCATATCTAGAGTGATGATGGGAGCATGCCATCTTAAGGAGGCATTTCAAGATCCCCTGGGAAACTTTTACAAGCTGCACATTTTTCGCCTTCTCCCCAGAGGCCAGCCACTTTGATTAACGGAATAATAACAATGACAAACATAGAACTGTTTCTGTGTACCATTCTTGAGATAAGTGCTTTAGATGCATTCTTTTATCTAATCCTTACAGTAACCCTACGTGGTATGATCTACATTTTACAGATGAGGAAAGGGAACCTCAGAGAAATAATTTATTCAATTCTTCAAGAAAGTGGCAGCCAGAATTGTCATATTGGGAGTATATCCCCGTCCTTGATGTGTTGGGAAGGGGAAAAGGGTGGAAGACCATTGGCTTACACCAAAGGTTATCTTCTCCCGCCTTTCGGTGGCCAGAGTTTTCATGCCTATTCTTCCCATTTAAGAAAAGGAAACGCCCTCACATAACTTGTGAGCTAGATATCACCAACCCCATTCTACAGAGGAAGAAACTATGGTATAGGGAGGGCAAATAATTTGCCCAAGTTCACTGCACCACTAAGTGGTCGAGTCAGGATTCTAACACAGCTGGTCTCCAGAGCTCTTGCTAGTTCCTCGTTATCAGTGCTGCTCAAACCATCTGGGGTGAAGGGCCAGTTTTTGTGATTTCCAATCTGTCACAGACTGATTCTTTTGTAAAATGCAATAAAAATCAATTACTAGGAATAAGAGATTAAATGCAAGAACACATTTTTTATTACTAGATTCAAAATAAAAATGACTCGAAAAGTTTCTAAATACTTACTCTCAATTTCTTTTTTTTTTATGAGGAAGATTAGCCCTAAGCTAACATCTGTCACCAATCCTCCTCTTTTTGCTGAGGAAGCCTGGCCCTGGGCTAACATCTGTGCCCATCTTCCTCTGCTTTATGTGGGACGCCACCACAGCATGGCCTGACAAGCGGTGCGTCGCCCGGGATCCAAACCCTGGGCCCCGCAGCGGGGCGTGCGCACTTAACCACTACGCCACTGGGCCAGCCCCACAATTTCTTGACTTATCTTGTCCAATAACAGTTTGTAGACCAGCAACTGCTCTGTATCATGCTCTGGCTCCCACCACTGTGGTAGTCGATGTTCCAAAATTATTTCTTCCATTTTCCCACTCTCATAAAAGATTTCATGATATCACAGATGCAAAGTGTGTAACACGTGGTGGTGTATTCAACTAATATTAGTTCCTGTTATGTCTTCATAAGCAGTTAGCATGATCGAATGAAAAGGACCCACGGGCAGGCATTCAGGTAGGAACATAAGAGGCAAATTTACCCGCTTAGGATGTGACATTCCTAGAGCTGACACTCCATTAGTAATGAGACTCATAAATAGTATTTATATTATTCAGTCTATGTATTATGAATTCAAATTGTTGTTAGATTGAATTATACTCTACTAATATATTTGTTTGTTCCATACAGAAATCAAAAAGTTGTTATAGAAATTTCTTTTGAGACATCTCCAAAATCTTCTGCTCTTCAGTGGCTTACTCCTGAACAAACTTCTGGGAAGAAACACCCATATCTCTTCAGTCAGTGCCAGGTAAAAAGATCCGGAATGATTTATTATATAGAAAATTCCCAGCACATTGCAGTTTAATGAAGCAAAGTGGACAGTGGTCTTATGGATACTTAGGTCTTACCTAAGATAGTGTTTTAATTTATTATATTTTATAAAAATGAAAATATATATCATTTTTATTAACACATTCATATATTATGTTTAAAAAGAAACTTCCTTTAATTTGAAATCATGTCTACCTAGATTGGACTCTCTAGGCCATGTTAATATTTTTATCCCCAGCACCTAGCCTAGAACTTGGCATAGAGCCGGCACTCAATAAATGGTCATAAAATGAAAGGAAAAAATAACTCAAAATTAATATGTACTGGTTATGAAAAATATTAATAATAAAGAAGTGGAAAGTGAAAGATCAGATTTCCCAGTCCTCTCCAAGACACCATTGCCCAGAGATAACCACCATTGAGTTTGGTGTATAGCCTTTCCAGATTTTTATTCTACATTTACAAATGTGTGTATTATGTAAATGTATTAAACGTACCTTTAAAATGATATGATTTAAACTACTTCTGTTTTCTATTTAAAAACTGAGAATAAAGAACCATACAGTTAGAGATGATATGTCACAAGGATAATAGGTATCAAACTGTCTTCTGAAAGAAAAAAAAACCTAATTCTCTTGGTAATCAAATAATTTACAATTAAAGGAATTCACTTCATTAAACATTTACTGTATTTCCCAGCATTGTGATACTTTGCATATTTAATCCTCTCAATATTCCTATGTGATAGATATTATGTTAGGCTCAAATTTGAATGCAAGCCTATAAAAGAGGAAGCAATATTGGCATATGAAATAGACATGTTTACTTTCTATTGCCAATTGAAATATCTTTTTAATCTAAGAAACCCTTAGTTCAGTAATTTGGAAGAGATACAGTGTTCTAGGCAAGAATGTACAAGTTGTGTACTCTCTCAGTAATATCTGATTTTCAGTCAGTATTTCTTAATTAACGTCCATAAATTAAAGTTGGCAAGAAATGCAAGATTTGTGAGTCACAAGAATGTGAATTTTGAATATATTATTCCATTTCTTATTGGCAACAGTTTTGAAATAGAGGAAAGAGATTTCAGTTAAATTAAGAAATTATTGCAGTTGATAGGAAACATGCAGACATGTTTTTGTTTGATGAATTTGCTTACGGTTGTTCTCTGTGCATATTTGCCTGGGTTTGGTTTTATCCAGTGAAATACATATAAAAACCCTTTGGCATTGCTGAGTCACCTAAGTAGATACCATTAAGGAACTCTAAAGGCATAGTCTTGGAAGCTTATTTTGGGAGGGAGAACCAAGTGGTTCTTCTAGTCCTACTTAATCCATCCAGAGGTTATTTGGGATCCCATATCTTTGGAGAGTCTACTAGATCTGAAGTGAAAAGTGCTGCAGTTTGGGGGATTTAAGGAAGTTTGCAGTGGCATGAAGTATGTCTAGGATTTATAATAACTTCGGAGAGAGATGTTAGTAACTCGTATTCTTTTAAGCTCAATAGACTGTCTCAATGAGGCTGGGGTTTCTTTGCTTACCAGCAATGGATACAGACTTATTTGTAAACAGGCCAGGGTATAAAATCATAGGTGCTCTGGCCATTCTTTTTGATGAAACCAATTTTAACAGATTGATGTGGAAGCAAAGAAACACTTGACGTATTTCATGAACGAATATGTCTAGATGATATTGAGAAAGACTGTTCTTTCTCCCTTCTTTTCTTCCTAGTTTTTACTTTCAAAGTTTGCTGCAAGATCGAAATGTCAAGACTAGCAACATTTCCCAGGCTGTGTTCCTCAGAACACTGGCATCCCATTAGATGTCAATAACTAACCAGAGAAAGATGGGTTTCATGTTCAAATAAGTGTGAGAATTCAAACAAATTTATTGTAGGTCTTCCAGAGCCTTCAGGAGGCTAATGTTCCTAGTGACTCTCCAAGACAGGGATGTAATATACATGGTTCTCAAATTTATTTCACCCAAGAGCCCTTTTTTCTCAGGGTTCCCAAAAGGTGCTCACTGGGCGCTATGATGCAGATCAAAGAGCAGAAACACCACTTAACAGAGCTTCGTGCCTCAACTGAAATGTGAGGGTTGATTGTACATTAAAATGGAAAATCAGATATTTTTGATCTACAAATCTGTTTTTGCTGCTTTAGAAGATCTGAAGAAATGTGAGGCATATTTTTAATTTTAAAAAGAGTGTGTCTAAGAGCAATGTTGCAATTTTAATTTCTTAATGACTTGATTTATAAGAAAGGGGAATAGTTGTTTTTTTTTCTTTCTCCCCCTCCCAGGCTATCCATTGCAGAGCAATTCTCCCTTGTCAGGACACTCCTTCTGTGAAATTAACCTACAGTGCAGAGGTAAATATCAGAAATTATTAACTAAATTAAGTGATCCATATAAGTAAATGTGGTATAAATGATAAGCAGAGATAATAATTGAATTTTTATAGCTAGAAATATTTTACTTAATTAAATTCTACCTGAAATATGTAAAAAACAGGCTATGGACCTCATTTTGAATCTCTGTTTTAAAGGCAGTTTTGAACGTAAGTGTAAAAAAAGGAAATGGGTACCATTCTGATTTTAAAAGGAATTCAGAATTCTGGACCTAAAAGCAAGAATTGGGTAACAACTTTAACTTTCAAAAATTAACATTTGCAGGATTAAAGCTTCATAAATGTACTCTGTAGCCATATAAACCTCTATCTAGGTATCTTAACAGGCATACATTGCAGACTTACCTATATACATTTCCAACTTATTCTTATCATAGGTACTGCTAATCCTTTTAGAAAAGGACTATAATTAATAAACAAATACTATCCTAGAGGCCAGATCTACTTAGACCAAGCAAATAGAATTGAGGACCAACCTGTAGTTATGGGGCCTTCTTGATTCCCAGATCATTCCACAACCAAATCACACCTAGTATAGTGCTAGAGAAAACTATACTTGGAGGCAAAGAATCCCAGGTTCTGGACTCTTCTCCACCGCTTACTAATTGTATGACCTTGGGCAAGTCTTACAACCTCACAACCTCAGTTGTCTCATCTGTATAACACATCACTGCCTACATAAAGGGAGGAAGCAGAACCAAATTATTTCCAGAATGCTTTTTAGCTCTAGGATCTGTGGTTGTTGGGGCACTGCTTCTGGAGCTCCTGATGCTGGGCCTGCCTCAGAAAGAGCTCTGAACGCTGGGCCGTGCAGGAAGAACATGATAGTCTAGCACTTACTGGAATGTATGCTTGCTACTCAGGGGATAGTCCTTGATTCTGGCGTTCGTTAGAAATAAAACTTGCATAGTCATGGAGCTAGGGTACACATTTAAGTGACCATATGGTTTGCCCCATAAGGATCTTTTCCATACAAATTTCCAGAGAAAATTATTTCACAGTTCTTGGCAATAAGTTTTAGTTTCTCAAAATCGTGATCCTTAAAAAGTTCTTCTATTTATAACTCTAAGTTTCAAGTATAAAATTGTTCAAAACTGATCTTCTGTCCTAAAGTGAGTATAGCATCCTTTTGAGTCTGTTTTGAGGGTGTGGAGGGGAGCAGGAGTGGAGGCTGCCATTGCCAGATATGGTGCTGGGCTCTTCTATATTATTTATTCCTTGCAGCAATCCTATGAAGTATTACCCTCGTTTGATAAGGAAACTGAGGCATGGGGAGGTTATTTGCTCAAGTCCATGCAATTAGTAAATGGCAGAGCTGGGATTTTAATCTGGTTTCTACCAAATGCTTTTTTTGTGTGTGTGAGGAGATCAGCCCTGTGCTAACGTCTGCCAATCCTCCTCTTTTTTTTGCTGAGGAAGACTGGCCCTGGGCTAACATCCGTGCCCATCTTCCTCCATGTTATATGGGACGCCGCCACAGCATGGCTTGACAAGTGGTGCGTCGGTGCGCGCCCAGGATCCGAACCGGTGAACCCCGGGCTGCCACAGCAGAGCATGCGCACTTAACCGCTTGTGCCACCGGGCCGGCCCCCCAAATGCTCTTAATATGGATAAATGAGTGGATAGATATTTCACATTCATTTTTAAAGAAGTCAGTTTTACATATTGCTAATTGTATTTATAGAACTGATACATACGAACTTACTGGGTTCATAGTTTATTGTATAGATAGTCAGGAAAGGGAAAAAAGTTATTTTACGTATGTAGTTTAAGATACATAGAACCTTTTATTTATAACTGGAAATGACTTTTCTTCTCGATTAGGTCTCTGTTCCTAAAGAACTGGTGGCCCTTATGAGTGCCATTCGTGATGGAGAAGCATCTGACCCAGAAGACTCCAGCAGGAAAATATACAGATTCAGCCAAAAAGTAAGATCTGAGGATCTAGATTTTTGTTTTAGTTGGTGGTGAACTACAAATAGTTTTTACCCATGCAGAGAGCATAATTGCTTTTGAAATATTTCAGAATTTAGAAAGCAGCTTCTGTTTTTGTTTTCTTCCTTTCTTTTGTGCTTTTAAAATATTGTGTTCTACTTACAGTGTTGTGTTGAAGAAAGAAGTTGCTGGATGGCATAGTAGGGAGCGCACTTGATTCCATTTTCCCTTGTCCCCGTCAATAGCAGATTTCCTGTTCCTTTAAGTTACGCTTTCTCCTGCCTTGGCACCATTGTGCAGACATGTGGTGGTTGAGTGTTTACAAACGGAAAAGCTGTCTTAGACCAAAAAAGCACTCTGTTTCAGTCCTTTAAGTTAAAATTCCTATGTAGCTGGTAATTTGACTTGTGTCTTTGACCTTCAATGAAGTGTGTGTGTGTGTGTTTATGTATGCTTTTCTAATCGACCTCCTTAACAGAACACTTAATTGAGCCACAGTGGACCATTTTGCGCCCACCCCAGCTTCTGGGATTCCAAGCTTCCAAACCTTCTTACTGCTGGATTAGTTTGTATGTCTCTCAAATATACCAGGAGTGGTTTAAAAAAAGGATTAAAAAAACTTTTTTAAGAGAAAAAAGCAAAAAACTTAAGAGAGAAAGCACAATTTGCCTTCTTATAGGCTAATTTTTGAGAAATGCTTGAAATGTACCTTGTATTACTATGTGCAATCATGTTTTTCACATTTCAGAAGCTTTCCTTCCTAATGGAATAAAAGGGAAATAGATGTTTTGAAAGGTTTTATGTCACAATTTTGAACTATTTGACTCCTTAAAAATAAGAACTAGTTGAGAAGCACAAAAGGAAAGTAATCCGTATTGATGTCTGGAGATTTGAAAGGGAATTTACTTACTTTTAAATGTGAATTGTCATAGTCTGTAACACTTGTCAACACTAATTCGAGTGTGTGGTATGTGTCTTGATTTCTGTTTTTAGGTCCCGATCCCCTGCTACTTGATTGCTTTAGTCGTTGGAGCTTTAGAAAGCAGGTGAGCTTTTGAACAAATTTGGGAGTTTATGGAAGATTAAACCTTAGGCATCTTGAACCTTCATCAGGATTCATTGGTAGACCATTTGTGCGTTTCTCAAGATATCAAGCTGACAGCTCTAGAAAAATTCAAATCTAATTATAAAATGTAAGCAAACAAATTAATTTTAAATTAAAAAATCTTTACCCATCCCCCCTTAGATTGTCCAAGTACTATAGAATGAGCATGCTCCTACCTTAGTTAGAGGTCTGGATTCTAATATGAGTTGGAACAAGTCACTGCTCATAACCTCCATTTCCTCATCCTTGAATTATCATATCTCTCTTTCCTACCTCATAGGGTGGTTATGTGAAACAAAAGAGAGGAAATATTGTAAAGCACTTGGAAGCCTATAAATATTACAGAAACATAAGATATTTTATTAAAATTTTACCAATAGCTAGAGTACCCATCCTTTGTAATTTTTTGGTTGTTCTTATGTCCAAACAACTGAAAATTAGGAATGTCTGTGGAAGTCTCATGCTTTAAATTGCAAGGAATGTGGACGTGATAGAGAAGCCAGGCAAACACAGACTCCGGTTCCCTCCTTGGGCAGCTCACCTCTCTGAGTTTCATATTCTTCCCCTAAAAACTAGAGATAATAATATGTACTTCAAAGGACTTTTGTGAGGATTAACAGACCTAACATATTGAAAGCTCCTGGCCTATGGGAGGCACTCAGTAAATGATAATTATAATAATTGTCACAGCAGCTGATAGTTATAAGGTCTTATTATGTGCCAACTCCAATGCATTATCCCGTTGAATCCTGACAACTCTGTGGAGTAGATAGGATTATTTTTTCCCAATTTACCAATAAAGCAACTGATGCTCGATGAGTTTTAATAACTAGCTCAGAGTCACACAGCTAGGAAATGTCAGAGCCAGGACCCAAATCTAGGCCACCTGACTTTGGAACCCATGCAGCATAGACCTGCACTGTCAAGTGCAGCAGCCACGAACCACGTGAGGCTTGAGATGTACTGTAAGTCTAAAATATACACAAGACTTTGCATGAAAAAAAGAATGAAATATTTAATTAATAATTTTTATTTTGATTACATGTTGAAATGATAGTATTTTAGATATGTTGGGTTAAACAAAATACGTTAGAATTAATTTCATCTGCTTCATTTTGCTTTTTTTTTTAATGTGGCTACTACACCATTTAAAATTACATATGTGGCTTGCATTTGTGGCTCTCATTAAATTTATGCTGGGCAGCACTGGCTACCATTTCTACTTTGTGTGGTTCACAAACCAGCAGCTTTGGCATCACCAGGGAATTGGTTAGAAATGCAAATTCTCAGGCACTATCCCAGACCTACTAACTCAAAATCTGTATTTGAACAAGCTCCACAGATAATTTGTATGCGCATTAAAGTTTGAGACGCACTGCTCTCATGTCTACTGCCTCTCTGGGGCAGGATCCCGAGGCAAGCCTTGTTGTTTCGGGTTTGATGTGACATAAAATTTTTAAGATGAAATTTATATGAAAAAATATTTTTGAATTCTAGCCCTATATAAGTCATATATAGTTCTACTTGTTTCTTCTTTTTTTTATTGTGGTAAGAAGACCACAAAATTTACCATCTTAACCCTTTTTAAATAGACAGTTCCGTAATTAGTAGGTTAATTATATTCCCACTGTTGTCAAACAGATCTCCAGACTTTTTCATCTTGCAAAACGGAAACTCTATACCCTTTAAATAACAACTCCCATTTCTCCCTCCCTCCAGCCCCTGGTAACCACCATTCTACTTTCTGTATCTATGAATTTGATACTTTAGATACCTCATAAGTGGAATTAGAGTATTTGTCCTTTTGTAACTGGCTTATTTCACTTAGCATAATGTCCTCAAGTTTCATCCATGTTGTAGCATGTGACAGGATTTCCCTCTTTTTCTATTTGTTTTTCTTTCCATTTGTTGAACACTCATATTAAGAGTGTTCAACCTTTAAGTGCATAACAAAGCTTACATCCACCCCTGTTCTGGAATAATCTCTTACTGAGCCATGACTGGGTTTCTACAGTTGTGAGATTACGGGAGGAAACTAGATCCCCAAAGGTCTTACCAGAGCCAGTAAGCTCACCTTTGGGGGAACTTTATGTCTCAGTTTTTGTCTGGCCCAGACTGAGCCCCTTTATAGAGTTGCATATTTATTGCTGCATATACAAAAGCAGGTTTGTATCTCAGAGAAGCCGTTTAACCTCACCTCCGCCCCATAAGCACATGGTAAATCACACTCCTTCTGTAAGGATTTGTATGCAATACTTTAAACCTTGCCTAGAACCAGGTGAGTAATTGGTCTTGAATTTCATTTTTATTAAGCTTTTTAATTTTGCAGACAAATTGGCCCAAGAACATTGGTATGGTCTGAGAAAGAGCAGGTGGAAAAGTCTGCTTACGAATTTTCTGAGGTTGGTCATTTAGTTACCCTTTTTAATAACTGTGGTAGACAATGGATTTAGGATTTTGAGTATGAAATGTGATGGTTTTAAGTAATGCGGTAAAAGAATTAAATATATCTTATTTTATGTGAATTTGCAGTTGATACATTTTAAGTATCATTAACTTGCAGCCTTCATAGAAAGCAATATGGACTTTTAAGAAATTTATTATGGTAATGATTAAGACATACAAATATATATGCATTAATTTTCCAGACTGAATCTATGCTTAAAATTGCCGAAGATCTGGGAGGCCCGTACGTATGGGGGCAGTATGACCTGTTGGTCCTGCCGCCATCTTTCCCCTATGGCGGCATGGAAAATCCTTGCCTCACTTTCGTAACTCCTACTCTGCTGGTAAGTGTAAATAGTCCTTCATTTGAAATTGAGTTCTTCTCAAACTTAAACCTAGATATGAAGAAACTTAGAGTCCTAATAATATTTTTCAAAAAGTCTTTTATTTATATAACTCTTGTTTCTGATTTTATTGCTTATTGTGGTTATTACCATCATCTCATTTTTCAAAAGAAAATAATTTGGCCATTTGGGAGAAAAGAATATTATGTTCAAGGTGTTTTGGGATGTTGGAGGAGGGAGAGCTGTGTAATAACAATTTATTGATGAATTATGTATACAGACAAAGAAACTGTACCATTTACACTTGGCCTATAGGTACTGGTAAAAAACAACAACTCAGTTTACCATGTGTAGGAAAGGATTAGGCCTCCAGTATACAGCTAATATTTTATATGCCTTTGTAAGCCACTTTAGATCCTTCCTAGAACCAAGTGAGTAATGGATTAGCAACTAAATAAATAAAACAAAACACACCACAGGAGACATAGGACACTAAAATCTTTTCTTAAATATACTGTGGGTAGTAAGGAGAGAATGAAGGTGCATGAGGGTAAATAAGAGCGGATATAAAAAAATGAAAGTAGGAGAAATGTTTCCCAGAAGTTAATTAGATACAAGTATACTGCCCTCCTGGTATTGGAAAAATTCCCGAGATTAGGGAGAGAAAGAATTATGCTGTGTTTTAGTTCTGCATTTTTTGTTTTATTTTCTCAATACGTGTCACTTTTGAACTCTTTGGAGTGCCATAGCAGAAATACTATGGACCGTTAATGCCAGAATACTACATCTTGACGTAGGCGGTCTTTCAGATATAGTCTGTAACTTGATGACTGAAATACTAATGTAATTTTCTTCTTTTTTAGGCCGGTGACAAGTCACTCTCCAATGTAAGTTAAATTTATTATCATGCTCTTACCCTCAAGATGTATTAAGTCAACTGATTTTAAAATATCCATTGTGTTGTTTTGTTGAACGTATGGTTATAAAAGATAGCTTGGGGATTCTTGTTGCAAGACATTGTTACATTAACAACTAGATTTAACAGATTTAAGAACATTTTATGGTTTGATCTCTTCATATGTTGTGAAATATTTTTTAATAGAGTCATGTATCCATCTAATTTAATATCTTATAAATAATTTTTTTGTTTCTAATTTTTTTAACTATGCTGTACTTTTGTTGTTGTTGGCTAAATTATGACTTTTTTGCTGAACTAACTCCCTGAATATCTTAGCTAATGTTAAAAAAAAAATTGAACACCGTGGAATTGAGAGAACCAGATTGCTTGCATAGTGAGTTTCTTTAGATTAGGGTAATCAGTTACTGCTAATCACTTCCACTGTTTTCTGTAGGTTATTGCACACGAAATATCTCATAGTTGGACAGGAAATCTAGTGACCAACAAAACTTGGGATCACTTTTGGTAAGATTTTTTTATTATTATTTCTTTATTGTTTCTTGTTATTGATTAATTTCTTTTCTTGCTTACCACCACTCTGAATTGTTTTGTGTATATATATCTTGTTTTTCTTTGTTATCGTCTCTTTGGTAAACAGGGATTTAAAAAAAATTCTGTAATACTTGTCATGTTAGGTAGAGTAGAGGTAATCAGTTTATGCTTGTTATGTAGTTCCTGGTATGGTCACATTTTAATACATGGGCACATAAAACCAGAACCATGGCTTAATTTTCCCTGTTGTCACCTGCTGGGCTGGGCTCCCATTGTCCTGAATTGAACGCAGAGAATCCACATAGGCAATTTGCTTAGACTGTGGTATTTAGGCTATACAATTGCTTTACTCTGTAGAAAAGCCAAAAAGAAAATATCCTGTTAATTAAAATGCCGTTTCGTCTCAGCTGTGTCACTGTTTTTATTTATTTATTTTTTAAAAATTTTTTTCAGGTTAAATGAAGGACATACTGTGTACTTGGAACGCCACATTTGTGGACGATTGTTTGGTGAAAAGTTCAGACATTTTCATGCTCTGGGAGGATGGGGAGAGCTACAGAATTCGGTAAATGAGTCATACTTTTAAAGGCATTCATCCAAAGTTGTATAGGTGTTCAAAAATTTAGTTTTTAAAGCATCAATACTAAGTAGCAACAATAAACTCGTTTTTACAGGTGTGGAAAATCAGGCAGATGCTGGTATAATGTTCTATTGATACATATTAGTCATTATCCTGTATAAGGTCTTGTTCAGGAGCAGTGGGACCTCATTGGGTCTTTGCAATTAATATAGTCGGTTACTCTGTTTGAATTTTATTTGGTATGTTTCTGTCATCTTTAAGTGCTCTCTCCTGAAAGCTAAATTTGCTGACTAGGTATTGAAACATTTTTCTAGTCTTTAATAAGAACAAAGCCTATTATTGGGCAAGAAATAACATGGAACATTACACAAGTAGCCATTCTATTAATGGACTTCCAAAAATTGATGCTAACATATCCTACAATTTCCAGTCTCTAAGTTTAAGTTCTAGACTCCTCTAAAGGTATGCCACTGAGTGAAGTAATAATTCCTTATTAGCTTGTTTGTGTGGTAGTAACCAGTCTTCATATTTGAACATTCACCTAATTTTGTGTCTTGCAGATAAAGACTTTTGGGGATACACATCCTTTCACCAAACTTGTGGTTGATCTGACGAATGTAGACCCTGACGTAGCGTATTCTTCAGTTCCCTATGAGAAGGGCTTTGCTTTACTCTTTCACCTTGAACAGCTTCTTGGAGGACCAGGCAAGTCATTGGCATTTTCTGATTTTTTTTTTTTTTTTTGAGGGCAATGGGAAGAATAAGGAAGAATTTTTAACTGTTGTTTTTGCCCCCATTTTATTCTTCAAGTTCATGCTGTATGTAGCAGTTGAAATCTGTATCATTTTCTAATGTTACTTCTCTACTTAAAACTTCGAATAACTGCTGAGTTCTCAATTGTGCCGCTTGATTTAAAAAACACTCATCAGTATTTTAAAAATTAGGAAAATAGTAGGTAGTCATTGACTGACTTTGAAGGCCCTCCCTCAGTTGCACTGATTCTGCCTTTCTTATTTTCCTCCTTTCTACTCGTACTAGGGTCATTGCTTTTACAGCTTGTGTTGTGTATTCCTTTTCTGTGTCTTCATTGTCTTGTCCCCCAGAAATCCTGCAATTAGGATTTCTCATCTCCCTTCCACCAAATTACATATATTCTTTAAGGCCCAACTTAAGTCTCACCTCCCTTTTTGAACATTCTTTCACTCTTAAAGCCCTCATTGGTTTCCCTCATCTCTGAATGTTCTTTGTTTTCTGTGGTTAATAGTATAATGCTAAGCACCAAAATATATGTTAAATAATTACCTTTCTGTTAATTGGCTTTTTTTTCTTTTCTTCTTCTTTTTTTTTTTTAAACTCCTAGAGGTTTTCCTAGGATTCTTAAAAGCTTATGTTGAGAAATTTTCCTACAAGAGCATAACCACTGATGACTGGAAGGAGTTCCTATATTCCCACTTTAAAGATAAGGTTGGATTTTAAAAAGCTTTCTTATTTTTCATGCCCAATATATCTTTATTTAATGGCTATTTTGTTAGGCTGATTGGAATTACTTAATAGTAGTACTGGTTTAGAATTTAAGACTCAATCTTTCATTGTATTTTTTCCTATTTAAATTATTTCCTGTGATCTCAACAAGGGGAACTAATGTGTAGAATTTTCCTATTTCAGAGAGATCTGCAATATTATGTTTCAGAAATTTTTTGTATATACTTAATTTTCCTATTTTAATTATTTAACAAAACACTGTTAATATAACTGTGTTTTAGAAAAGAGACCTAGAAATTATCTTGACATGTCAGTATAGACAAAATTACAGATTTGAGGACCTAAAAGTCTGTTTTAGATGTTTTTCAATAGAAAAGATTGTTCTATAGCAAACTGGGTGTTCTTACTGTTCACAGGTTGATATTCTCAATCAAGTTGATTGGAATGCCTGGCTCTACTCTCCTGGACTGCCCCCTGTAAAACCCAAGTAAGTACTTAACCTGTTCATGGTCTCCTTCTCATTCTCCTAAATCCTTTCAGCTCCTCTGAAAGGGTTTTATGTCTTCTTTAAGCTATTACTAGTTAGTGGTGAGAGGAGAGTTCTTAGGTGTTTAAACCTTAACCCTGAGGTCAAATGAATAATTTCCATGATATTATAAATATAAATTAGTTCAATTCATTGAAAGCAATTATTGAGTACCTCCTTTCTGCACAAGGATGGTGACAGATACAGAGAAGAGTAAGATATTGCCCCTTCCTTCAAAACTTTTACAATAAGAAAAAATAACTTGTATAAATATTATGTTAATCATTACAACAGTGTTATAAGTTATCATCCTCATTTCCAGAGGAGGCAAACTAGGCTTAGCTAGGTACAGTGTCTTGCCTAAGGTTGCACAGTAAGTAAGTAGAAGAGTTGAGATTCAAACCCTGGTAGTCTGAACCCCTCCAATATACTGCCTTTTAAACTAAACGCCTTCCTCAAATCAGGAACCTGAACCCTAGTCTTCCAAGAGTCATGTGAGGATGCTAGCTACCGCATATTCTAGCCAGGAACATGCTGTTCCCTCCACCTGGAATACTCTTTACCCACTTAACTCCTATCTCAGCTCAAGAACCATTTTCTCATGGAAGCATTCCTTGACCTGTCTAACCAGGTCAAGTCTCCCATTTAGGGTTTTGTGGTGCTGTGTTTCGCCTTTTCGTAGCTGTTGCCACTGTAGTAATTTTCATTTATTTGTGTAATTATTAAAGTCTTTCTCCTTCACTACATTGAAGCACTGTGAGAGCAGGGCTCATATCTGGTTTTGCTCATTACTTTTCTTAGGACCTTGCCATAAATAAGGGTTGCTTCCTCTCCCTGGGCTAATCCTTACCTAGTTCTTTTCATTACAATGAGAAGGAAGTTTTGGGGCACCAAGAAACAGACCAAAGATTTTTTCCTGTCCTGTGTTCCTTATGAAATCAGTGCTAAGTAATGTTCTAGTTGAAGGTGATTAACTGCCTGAGCAATCAGGGACCTCTGATCCCACTTGGTCTTGAGGGCAAACACAGCCTGACTACTTCCTGAAGATAAACTGGCAGCTGATTCAAAGGAGGTCACAGCTTTGACCCCTTTATTATCTCCCCTGGGGCACAAACTCTCTTGAAGCAGGTTCAAGGGTTACTTCTAATCAAAACTTACTTCATTTAGGCCCTAAGGGGCAGGTACCCCTCTGTTCTCTAATAGAAACATTTCACAGCAAGCGAGCTTGATGTATGGACAAAGAGGGCAATGTTTTGTAAGAATTTTGCACACATGACATGGTCTCTTCCATTGTTGTAAAACATATGATTTGTTTTCTAGGGTAAGAACACACAAATCTTAGTGTGATTTGCTTTGTTTAATGGTCAAAGGTTGTTATTTCCACTTTATTCTGAAAAGAGAGGAATGAAATCATCACGTGCATTTGGAGTCTCCCAAGGGTCTCCTGTGACGCTGTTAGTTCCCCAGCGTCTAGAATAGCGCCTGTCACAAATAGGTGCCTGCAGATTTGTTGGATGTTTAGATGGTTGGAACAAGACAGTGCAAAATCCACGAGAGCAAGGGCTTTGTGTTGGTTATCATGTTGTCCTGAGTGCCTAGAACTGCTCCTGCCACACAGTAAACACCTAACATGTTCAACTGCATCCCAGCCCCTTCAGCATATACTCCTGAAGCATATGACGATCTTTGCTGAGATGTTCTGGCATTCTCTCCAGAGAATAATCAGGTGTTTCATTAATTTAGTATCCACATGGATTTCCAAGATCTTAGGTGACACCAGTAATATTTAAGTCAGGTAGAAGATTTCCTATTTCCATCACTCTGGAGTTCTTTATCTTTATTTAAAAAGAACTTTGAAATTTAAGTATGTTCTGTAACTTCAAAATTGCCTTTATGCAAAAGCATGTGCATTTTTAAGAAATTTAATCTCTAATATTTTTTCATCTTGCAGTTATGATATGACTCTGACGAATGCTTGTATTGCCTTAAGTCAAAGATGGATCACTGTGAGTAGTAATATGTGATTTTTGACTCCTTTTTGAACTGTACAAATATGTCTCTACTTATAAAGGTGGTGGTGGGGGTACTTTACTCATGAACTCATGCATCCGGAAAGGCTGTTCGCAAGTCAAGTTTGTCCAAAATGATATTATACCAGCCCCCAAGGTGTAAAGTTAAGTTTGAGAGGGAAAACAAACAGATATTGATGATATTAGTTCTGATTTTCTTAATTCTTTTCACCTCTTAAAAAAAGTGTACAAAAAAATTTGCATTTTCCCTGTCTTGTTTTCTTCATAAATCATTTATAAGATATTACTTCAATTATAGCCCTTACACGTACCAGGTAAATCTAAAATGATCTGGGGTGGCCCCTAATGCCAACTGTTAGTGAGGGAAGGATTGAGGCCCTTTTGCTCTGTCAGTATTATTGTTTGCGTCTATGAAACTTCCTGAAGAGGAGCTTCTTCATTTATTCACTGAAATATAACCTTAGAGAGACCAGAGTGAGGATGTGCCGTGGATAATACTTCAATGGAAAATAACGAAAAATTTAGGAATAATCATTGTAGGGGAGGAAAAATAATTTTCCCTCTACCCTTCTGAGTTCTAAGCTGAGACCCTTATTATGAAGACAAATTAACTAGAGAAAAACAAACGGAAGTTTATTAACATGTATACCTCATGTATACATGGGAGATCCCCGGGGGAAAATGAGTAACTCAGGTAGCTTTAGAATTCAGGGTTAAACACCATCTTAATAGGGAAAGAGGAGGGAGGAATGTAGGCTTTTTAGGGGAGAGTAAATGATTTTTCAGAAAGATGAGTGGGCCCTTAGAAGGATAGATGCGAGGTATGATAGTTTGTGACCAAGTTTGTGACAAAGTTTGTCTGGGTGACGTTTAGTTTCCTCCCCTGTGATAAGAGTCAGTCTTCCCTGGTTGATGAAACTCCCGGGGAGGGGATTTAGGACAATTGAGCTCCTTTTGGAAGATCTGTCTTAAGGCAGATAATGGGAGTTCAGAGAAAGCCTTTCCCTGCATTTGCTGTTTTCCAAGAGCCTACAGCTCAAAATAACCGATATACCAAAGTGGCCTATTTCGGGATGGCATATTCTGCTACCCTTCATCCTGTTATCTGCAACAAATTTAGATGTTGCCTTTTGAACCTTCTTTCTAAAGTTTATTCAACCAATATTTCTTAACATGATTTTCTACATACAAAATGCTATGCCATGCACTATGAGAGAGATGGACTTGCCTTCGAAGCGTCCATAGTTTAATAAAGCAATTAGATTTATACATAAATAATACTAAACAGTAAGTGATGAGCAGCATGAAAGAGATACAGATGAAGTAATAAGAGGTCAACAGAAGGAGCCATGGCCTCTACCTGGGGGTGAGGGAATTGGAATTGGCTGCAGCCTCAAGGAGAGCTTCCAAGAGAGGACGTTTCAGCTAGGTTTGAATATGGTTTAGACATTGATGAAGTAGAGGAGGACATTCTGGGTGGGAATGACAGTGTTTAAACAAAGGTTTTTATTACAAGCAGCAACAAAACATGGAGCACGCGTGGAGAGGTGAGTTCGATCTGGTTGGAGCTTAGAGCCTATTCTGGTTCCTCGCTCAACCCTCCCCCTCCCTTCTGACCTTGGGCTGGAGCCACACTGACCTATTCGCAGTTCCATTAAGATAGTGTTATTCCATGCCTTCCTGCCTTTTACAATGCTGCCCTCTCTGCGTCCTCCCACCCCTCCCTTCTCTCCCCCCACCCAGGCTAGGTAAGGCTCTGCCTCCTCATCTCTCAGAGTCCCTTAAACGGCCCTCTCGCACCACTTCTGGCTTTTCAGATGGGGTAAAGTACTCTTCAGGTTGGAACCAATCAGTTAAGCAGTTCAGTTAACCAGTCAGTTAATTGAAAAGTTGGTTAAAGCAAGATGTCATAAAAACTGATCATAAGTGATTTTAACTTAAAACATAAATTCCTCAAACTTTTACTGTAAGGCCAAGGCTATATGTCAACTGCATAAACTACATTCATAACACATCTGTGATTTCCAGTTTTAGTTTCTTTAAAGTGGAAACAGAATTTAAATACACTTACAAAGTAATCTGTAGATCCTTCTAGATTTTTCCTATTGTTATCCCAATCTTTTACAAGGATCTTGTCTACAAATTCTATAGCAACATTTTTTCTATGGTAATTTTTAAGTTAATGTTCACTTAGTTTTTCCAAAGTGATAAACTTAATGTTTATAGAAATTTCCTCTTCTTTTGGTCCTTCTCTTTCACCAATTCCTATTATATAAGAAGATTTCATAATTATAAGCACAACTGACATAAACACATTTGGAAACAGTTACAGCTGGCTTGGTCAGCACATAAATCAGCAGGTGGGAGCAGAAAAGCACAGGAAGTGGAGGGTGGCCTATCACTGAGCACGCAGCATGCTCTGGGCATCGGTCAGTTCATTTTACAGTGGGAGTGGAGAGGATTGGTTAATCTGACGAGCGTGGTTTTTGTTTTTGTTGTTGTTTTTTTGGTGGGGAAGATTCACCCTGAGCTAATATCTGTGCCAATCTTCCTCTATTTTGTATGTGGGTGGTGGCCTCAGCATGGCTGACAAGTGGTGTCAGTCACTCTGGGGATCCGGACCCGTGAACCCTGAGCCCCCAAAGGGGAGCGCGCTGAACTTAACCACTACACCAGGGGGCCAGCCCTCTGACGAGTGTTTTTAACTTTTACTGTATTTGTTTACTCCTTTGTTTCTTTCACCAGGCTCTAATCTCTTTGAGAGCAGGAATTGTTTTTATTCACCTCTATATCTGCAGGGCCATCCAAATTTATTCACTGTAGGATAAATACATGAATTAGTAGAAGGAAAACAAGGTTGGAAAGATAAATTAGCTGTCTGTCATGGAGGAATTTACATGTCAGGCTAAGGAATTTAAAACAATCTGTAGGCAGCAGTGGATCCTTAAAGTTTTCTGAATTGCAAACGAAATGATCAGAGTTGTGTATTAGGACTTGTTAATCAGGCAGTGTAATATATAGGATCAGTTAAGGTGGAAAAGTTAGTCAGTAAGAAGGCCAGCCAGGGGGGCCGGCCCCGCAGCGTAGCGGTTAAGTGCGCGTGCTCCGCTACTGGCTGCCTGGGTTCGGATCCCAGGCGCGCACCGATGCACCGCTTGTTGGGCCATGCTGTGGCGGCATCCCACATAAAGTAGAGGAAGATGGGCCTGGATGTTAGCTCAGGGCCAGTCTTCCTCAGCAAAAAGAGGAGGATTGGCATGGATGTTAGCTCAGGGCTGATCTTCCTCACAAAAAAAAAAAAGGCCAGCCAGGAAGGTATCAATAATAGTTCACATAAGAAGGCTTGAGGGGTTTGAAGTAGAACAGTGCAGAAGGAAATATTAATGGATTTGAAAGAGATTTTTGAAGTTTAATTTTATAGCTAGTTAAGAACTTGAAAACTGATTAAATGTGGAGGATAAGAAAAAAGAGTATAATATATAAAGAACTCATGCACCTCAACAACAAAAAAACTACCAACCCCATTAAAAAATGGGCAAAAGACCTGAACAGACATTTCTCCAAAGAAGATATACAGATGGCCAACAGACACATGAAAAGATGTTCAAAATCACTAACTATCAGGGAAATGCAAATCAAAACTACAATGAGATATCACCTCACGCCCGTCAGAATGGCTATAATTAACAAGACAGGAAACAACATGTGTTGGAGAGGATGTGGAGAGAAGGGAAGCCTCATACACTGCTGGTGGGAGTGCAAACTGGTGCAGCCACTATGGAAAACAGTATGGAGATTCCTCAAAAAATCAAGGATAGAACTACCATATGATCCAGCTATTCCACTGTTGGGTATTTACCCAAAGAACTTGAAAACACCAATTTGTAAAGGTACATGCACCCCTGTGTTCATTGCAGCGTTATTCACAATAGCCAAGACTTGGAAGCAACCTAAGTGCCCATCAAGGGACGAATGGATAAAGAAGATGTGGTATATATACACAATGGAATACTACTCAGCCATAAGAAACGATGAAATCCAGCCATTTGTGACAACATGGATGGACATTGAGGGTATAATGCAAAGTGAAATAAGTCAGAGGGAGAAGGTCATATACCGTATGATTTCCTTCATTAAGTAGTAGATAATAACAACAATAAACAAACACATAGGGACAAAGATTAGATTGGTGGTTACCAGAGGGGAAGGGGGGAGGGAGGAGGGTGAAAGGGATAATTGGGTACATGTGTGTGGTGATGGGTTGTAATTAGTATTTTGGTGGTGAACATGATGTAATCTATGCAGAAATAGAAGTATAATGATGTACACCTCAAATTTTTACAATGTTATAAACCAATGTTACTGCAATAAACAAAAAATTTAAAAAAAAAAAAAAAAAGAAAAAAGAGTAGAAAGCTCTGGGTATTGGGAGAACCCGCTTAGAGCAAGAAGAAGGAAGAAAAACCAAAAACCAAATCAGGAATAACACAAATCAGGAACATGAACAAGAAACCAAGGGAAAAGATACTCTAATTTAACATAAAATAACATCTTTTTGGAGAGTCTCCTAACATCATAACAAAGTTAGATCATTACTAATTTTTTAGATCTAAGTTCAAGATTTTTTTTTTTTTTAAAGAAAATAAAAAATCCAAGCCGCTACCTATGAGAGAAGTAGGCTGGTCGTGCCCATAAGTACCTCCACTGTCAGTACTTGGCCCTCCTCATCTCATCCCCCTCTCTACCCTCCTTGCCCTCCCATCAAGGTCACCATGACCTTGAATTGTGGTTTATCATTCCCTTGCTTTTTATGTTTTTACCACTTACAAATGTATCCTTAATAGTTTACATTTGCACGTTTTTGAGCACAGAATGAGATCTGTAAGTTCTGATATTAAGGTGAGGTTCTAAAGAGGGAAGAAGTTTTGATATTAAGGGAACTTTTGAAGGGGGAGGAAGATGTAAAATATGTTTTTTTCAAGGATATATGTGCATACATTAAATTTTCTGGAAGGATGTACAAAGAGCAATATCGGTTACTGAGGAATGGGACTTGGAGACAAGGAGCAAAAGCAAAGGAATTTTTCATTCGGTTCTATTTGATTTTTTTTTTAACATTTGCATATATTTATCTTAACATTTAAAGAAACTCTAGTTTAAAAGAATTTAAAACTAGTTTAAGAAGATTTTAAAATACTTATTTTGATAAGATTTATTTCATATTTTTAATCGTATCCTTAAAGATTTTTTGGCAATGAATCCTAAATTGAAAAGTACAGACCCACTTTTCTTTTTCATAGATGATTTCCAAGATTAAGTAGGGAAAATAAAATGTGTGGGCATGAAGGGAGACATCAGTTTGTGGCATATCAGTTCAGTAGTGTGATATTTAAAAGAATATGCAGTTTGATCCTTTACCCAAATTTTTGAATTGGCCTATAAATGAGTTGACATGTTTTTCATAATGTTTCTTTACTTTGGAAATGTATATATCGTGAGTGGTACAAAGGATGTCAAAAGTTTCCTCCACTCTTACTATTAATAGTCTAATTTTTCTTGAGTAATACAGATTTTAGGAGTCATCAGCTCTTTAAGTTATAGTGAGGCAATCTCAGAATTATTAAAGTAGCTAAGGCTTAAATTTATTTTTTACAATCTTTTTTTAGGCCAAAGAAGATGATTTAAATTCATTCAACTCAGCCGACTTGAAAGATCTCTCTTCTCATCAGTTGAATGAATTTTTAGCACAGATGCTCCAAAGAGTAAGTACCAGCTCAGAACATTAGAAATTAAAATGGGCATAAAGGCACAACATTTATGTCAAACCTAACTTGGAAAAAAATATTAATGTGGAAACTAATGGAAAAAAATAATTTTTAAAATTCATTCATTTAAAAACATTTGTTGAATGCCTACTGTGTTTAGTATTGTGCTGAATATAAAAATATGTAAGAAAGAAATATGCCATGCCCTCAAAAAGTTTATAATCTAGTAGGCAAGGTCACACATGCAAAATTTAGCAATAAAAGGAGGGATATTTTAGGTATCATTTGAGAAAAACTTAATTAGTGAAGAAAGACCCCCTTCCAACTGGTGTAATCAAGGAAGGATTTTGGAGGAGTGGGCTTGGTCCAAGTAGAGCAGTGTTAGTGGGGAGGTAGGAGGTCCAGTCCAGGGGGAAACAGCAGGTGACGGAGTGTGCCCAGTGTTGCAGGGGTAAGTCATAGCTCTGGGTAAAGAAGTTAATGAAGATAACACTAGAAAGGCTGGTAGGATCAGATATGATGAGTCTTGAATGCTAAGATAAGAATTTTATGTTTTATTCTAGTCAGTAGGAAAGGATTTAACATTTAACAGGAGAGTCATTTGATCAAATGGTGGATTATGAAGACAAATCTACTGGTAACGTGAAGGCTGGATTGATGTGAGGAACACGGGTGGTGAAGTTGGTTGGAGACTCGCAGGAGTATAAGACATGAGGGAGGGAGCTGGTGGGAAAGGAAAGAACAGGACAGATGAGAGGGAGATTACACGGGATGAAAGCATGGGGTTTTATGACTGACTGGATTTGAAGGTTAACAGGAATATCTGTTTGGACAGATTTTAAGGTTTCAAATCCAGGTATCTAAAAGAATATGTGAAACTACAAGGAGACACTCCATTGTGAGAGGGAGATAATGACTGGGTCTTTACTACTACATTACAGGGAAGTCTTAGGTCCAAGGACCCTGAGAGGGATGGAGAAGACTTTGAACAGAATTTTCTATGGAATTGATGCAAAATGAATAGGATTTTAAGGCAAAAAGGGCCTTAGAGAATCAGTTTTTAGTACATCAGGTCATCACGGTTTCACAAATTTCTGTAGCACTGCCATGTGGCCAAGGACCAAGAAGAGAGAAAACGTGATGGGATGACTGGGCAATAGGCAGGCAAACGGGGGGGAAGTGAGGGAGCCTAGGAGGTGACCTGAACCAGCTGACTGCCAGTGTGGACATGGAGTTTAGTCGAGACTAAACAATTTGGGAAGGGTCTGGCAGTCAACGAGAACAGAGACGGTTAGTGAGTGTGGGGTGAGAGTTTTGTAAGATGAGGTGGGGGCTACCGAGGAGAATTACCTCAACCTGCACTCCGTGGGCACCTCAGACTCTCTACTTGTCCAAACTGAGCTCTTTTTCCTTCACCCAAACGTGTTCTCCTTTTAGTGTAAGTTAAGATAGGTACAGGAGGTTTATGAACCCTCTGAAATTACATATAGAAGTTTGTGTATATATGGTAAATACATTTTTTTCCCCTAAGGAAAGGGTCCATATTATTCATCAGATTCTGAAAGGAATCTGTAATATAAAAGTTTAAAAACTACTATTTTGTAGGGATATAGATAATTTAAAAGAGATTTTAAAGGAAATATACAAAGATAAAGCTAGGAGGAATCAGTGAGGAAAAAATTAAGAAACTGTGATTTAATCTGGAGAATGGAATAAATTTAAGATATGTAAGGTATAAGGAAGAACTTGAAAGATTCTAGAAAGGGTCTGAAGGTTAATATTTATATATACCAAAAAGTCTGATGAGAGTAATTCTCATTTAATTCTCTACGTCCCTCGCAAATTAAATTATCTCTTTGCTCCTCGTAGAACATCCTGATCCAGAATAAGTTGCACAACATTTATTTTAGTGCGCATTTGTTTCTTTTATTTTGATCTAACTTATTTCTATATTATAAAATATTTAGGACTTTAATCTGGCTAAGAATTTCTCTCCAGCTCCTTTCTTCCCAGGAATCCTGTTGAAATGATACATCATATTTCTTTATTTTGCTCTTAGGCACCTCTTCCATTGGGGCACATAAAGCGAATGCAAGAGGTGTACAACTTCAATGCCATTAACAATTCTGAAATACGATTCAGGTACATCATTTTAACTTGTCTCTGTGGAAGAAAGTAGAAAACTAGCTTAAAATGGTGGAGAAAGGGAAAGCCGTAGATGAGACCTCCATGAGTCTTGAGAAATCCTTGTCAAATTTACTGCATCAATATAAATAATGATAGCGGGCTTTAAGGAATAGTTGCAATATCCATAAGATGATATTAATCTTTTTGTTAGAATTTGTTCTAAGCTTCTCTTGCCTTTAAAAAAAAAATCAGAATTAAGAATCCAGTGGTAAATAGGCATTCTTCTACAACTAGCCAAATCAACTCTGAAATGGGAATAGTTAGAAATCTTTGATTCTGTTATACGGTTAATCTTTCTTAATTCATATTTATAGCGTAAGGCTTAAACTAAAGTTTAATTCCTTCAGAAATTGCATTTATAAGTTACACAAGCACCTATGTAACTCAAATCTTTTAAAACGTATGATCTGTTTTAAGAACAAACTCCTCTTCCTTCTTTCGTCCAATTACATTGTCTATATAAGGATTTGAGATTCTCAGAATAAAGACATAATATAAAGTGGTGGACAACGTAACTATAATGGGATTATTCATTATTATGAAAGTAATTTTCAGATATACCTATCATATCCTGCCCCTTCCTGCCCCTTTCCTATCCCATGCCCCCTAAAAATCCTCCTTTCAGATGGTTACGGCTCTGCATTCAATCGAAATGGGAGGAAGCAATTCCTTTGGCTCTAAAAATGGCGACTGAACAAGGAAGAATGAAGTTTACACGACCCTTATTCAAGTAAGAACCAAATCAGACTGTGCTTTGAATTTATATAAGGAACGGGGAAGAAAAATCTTAAACAAATGTTTGTGTTGTTGCTAAAATACTTTGTAAAATACAATCTAAAAACAATAAATATTTTTAAATTTGTTAAAGATTATAGATATAATTTTGGAATAGGAATGAACACTTCTAAATATTTAAAATTTGAGATAATGTCATTAGTTTTTTTTAGAAGCGTTATATATGGATTACTTATTATGGGTCAAAGAGGGTTAGACACTGGTGAAAGGAAATAAATCGAAGACAATCCTATATACACAGAAAGATCTTTAAAGGCAAGTAGAAGATCATTGGTGAGTGGGCATGGACAGGAAAAAAGAGTCAGAAATTAAATGCAAGAAGAAATGAGCACCTAAAGCAAAACCTTTTTGATTCAAATGTTGCAGCAAGGTGGAAGAAGAGGTCACTTGATGCATAGTAAGAGAATGCTTGGTACAAGGAGAAGAAGATGTATCTTGGCTGCAAGATACAATTTAAGAATATCTCAGTGAAGTTATTTTGACTATGGATTTGGCAGGCAATCGGAAAAAAATATAACCACGACATACATAACCATGATTAATCTGTTTGCTTTTCATTTACTTTACAAGTGTAATAAAATTTGCCAAAACAAGTCATTATCCATCTTTCTTTTTTTTTTTTTTGCAGGGACCTTGCTGCCTTTGACAAATCCCATGATCAAGCCATCCATACCTACCAAGAGCACAAAGCAAGTATGCACCCCGTGACTGCCATGCTGGTGGGAAAAGACTTAAAAGTGGATTAAGGACCTGCCTATTGCTGACTCCAGACATTTCTCTTTTTTAAATTGAATTCATAAAGAAATATAAAACTTCAGCTCATATTGTAACTAAAAATGTCTGCTTAGTTTGGCCTTTTTATTGTTTCATCAGTGATTTTCATAAATAAAGCTGAGTTACCTTCCCCCCTACCCCACCCCCTGCCCAGTGCCATGTTCTTTGTAAGGTAAATTTTAGCCAAGTTTAATCTTTTGATTTATAAATGTAAAATTTTTAATTAGTTTCATATTTATTTTCTCAGTGTGATCGCAAAAATGTCAACATGTTGGGGCCGGCCCGGTGGCGCAAGCGGTTGGGTGCGCGCGCTCCGCTGCGGCGGCCCGGGGTTCGCTGGTTCGGATCCCGGGCGCGCACCGACGCACTGCTTTGGCAAGCCATGCTGTGGCGGCGTCCCATATAAAGTGGAGGAGGATGGGCACGGATGTTAGCCCAGGGCCGTCTTCCTCGGCAAAAAAAGAGGAGGATTGGCGGATGTTAGCACAGGGCTGATCTCACAAAAAAAAAAAAAAAAATGTCAACATGTTATTTACCTGTAAAGTAAATTTTAGCCAAGTTTAATCTTTTGATTTATAAATGTAAAATTTTTAATTAGCTTCATATTCATTTTCTCAGTATGATCGCAAAAATGTCAACATGTTACTTACCTGATATTTTAAGTTCTATAATTTGAGTCTGTTGCACACCAAAAATTCAGCATGATTAGGGTTTGGCTTTCTAAGTAACCTTAAACATGAGCACACGTTGGATTTGCTCACCACCCACGTGGTAGACATAGGATGAACCCCTTTACCAAAATATATCAACTCTAGTGGGAGCACTCTGCTCCCACGCCTGGATCCATCTGCTGATCCTCTGACTTGTCCTGCTGTCCTGTCCATCAGGTCACGTGGCCACCCTGAATGTACTTCCCATCCATCCCTCAGGTATTCTCCTGATGGTCTGTTCAACCCGCCTCATCTCTTTCTTTAGTGGTCAGCAAACATCCTCACCCACATAGAGCATACAGCACATAGAAAGACATACTGAAAACAATACAACAGCTTGAACCAAGTAAGAGAGGAACAGCACCCCTGTGTAATATAGTGAGTGTAATATGGTGCCCCAGGGTACCTTGGCACACAGTTTGGGAAACACAGTAGTATTGGTTAAGATTCTTTGACTGTAAGCAACAGCAACCCAAATGACTAGAAGTCTGAAAGGGAAAAGGAGGATTATTTTAAGGATACAGAGTAGGGGGAGGTAATCAGAACCTGCGGACAGAGAGAAGGGGACTGACACCCGGGACTGCAGAGCCATCAATACTCTTGTCTCTCATTTCTGCTTCTCTAGTCCACACTGTATATCCTGGCTGCCCTCCAGCTTTACTGTTGCAAATAGTTCTTGCCACACGGAGAGACTATCTCAGTTCGTAATTCCCAGAAGTGAGACTCTGACCCAGCTTGGGCCCACCCCTGGCCAAATAAACTTGAGCAAAGAGGAACAGCATCTTAGAGTATAAATGTAGGTGTGTGTGTCATCATTAAATACCCCCAAAAAGTGCTAATGCAGTGACAACAGTCTTAAAATCGATGGGCGTGGACACCGAAAAAGTGGGGCAGGTATCAAAGCAACAGGTTGCTGTCCGCGTCTGTAATCCTGAGACTTCTCCCTTGCTCTCACCCTCCCTAGCAGTTCTCCTTTTGGACACGTTGTCTACGCTGCGGTATGCCGAGTATCTGCTCTGTTTCTCAAGGCTCCACTCTCACTTGTCTTCCATGCCAGGAATACGAGAGGACAGAGTTCAGCTCAAATCCCCGGTATATAATCATGCTCTAAGTGATTAGACTTTAGCAACTCCATGGACCCAAATGATGCTTTTCAAGGCTTCTCCTGCCCTATAAGCTTACCCCCCACTCTAAGCTAATGGCATTTTTCAGTTATCACTGATCGGTGATATTGAAAGTGAACTGGGGCAAGAGAGGCTTGGAGGGCGGTGTTGAAGGGTGCTTGAGGAAAGTAGAGGGCGCTGAAGACAAACATCTGTACAGATTTACTGGGGCCAGCTCAGTGGAGGCTACCTCTGTTCACTTCGGCTAATAAGCATATATTGAGTGTCTTTGTGCCAGGCTGGCTATACACATAAAATCCTGGGTGAACAAAGGTAAGTAATTTCTATATAATGCTAAAGAAGAGGTTTGCAAAAGCAGCCTGGAGAAGGGCCACTTAACCCAACCTAAGGGTCTAGGGAATGCTTCCTGAAGAAGAGAAGGCCTAAATCGAGTCTTAAGGAATAAGAAATATCTAGCCAAGCAAAGAAAGTTGGAAATATGTTCCAGGTGGAGAAAGAATATGATAAGTAAAGGTATAGACTTACTTATGGGTTCTTTGGGTCATAAATTTGGATAAAGCCAGTGGGAACAGCTTGTTTCTACTCCACAGTGTGTAGGGCTGAACTTGGAATCCTCAAATGGCTGGATGTGACTCAAATTGCCGAGAGCTGGCTAGAGGCTTCACCCCTCCAGTGTCTGATGTCTGGCCTGGGATTACTCAAAAACTGGGGTCAGCTGAGACTGGGAACTGGGGTACCCAAGTAGTTTGGGTTTTCTCACAGCGCAGTGGGTAGTTGGACTTCTTATCAGTCTTCTTTATAAGTCTGCATCCATCACCAAAGAGTAAGTACCATGAAGGCAGAGAATGTGTCTTCCTTCATCCCCAGCACCTAGCATAGTGCTTGCAACGTAACAGGCATTCAAGAAATATTTGTTGGATGAGTGAACGGCGGAGGGCAGGAAGTTAAGGTGCTTCACAGCTAAGGGCCTCAGTTTTCTGAGATGTAGGAGGTAAGGTCTTCCTCTGAGAATGAGAAGAGGTGGATATTGAGAAGGTCCTTAAGGGGTGGAGTGAATGTTTTGGAAACTCTGAGGGAGACGGGCAAGTAGAAGGCGGTGCCATGATCTACACCATCACAGGACCTTCCGTAGCAGAGCCTCCCGCCTGGCTGAGCACAGATGCGGTGTCTTGTGATGACCCAGGGACCAGGTTTTACTCTGAGCAGAGGCACAGGCTTAGGGTCATAAAGGAATTTCAAAGTGCTGAAGAAAGTGGTCCGGGTGAGCAACTAAGGGACCTGCTTCCTAGGAAAGGAAGGAAGGAAGCCGGTGGAAGTGGAGAGAAGAAGGAACTGACCAGAGGTCAGGTCCAAGGGCAAGGATGACTGAAGTAAGGGGAGAATTGAAGGCTAGAAGGTTGTAGTCAGAGGGTAGGGTTTTGGAACTTAAGATTTTTTATGTCTATCGAATTCAGGGGATGACAAATTCCAGGGTGCGGTCAGGATGTGGGTGGCTGAAGTGCAAGTTTCAATGATGCTCAAGGAGGGGTAGCTTTCTGTTTGTACGCTTCGGGGAAAGCTGTCAGAGAAAGAGATTCTGGGTGTGGCTGTGTTCCATGAGCAACTGTATCTCTATTCCCACTAGAAGTCTGTTTTAGTGGAAACAGACTTTTCAGGATTTTTCTATTGCAATAATCAAATCTAGAAACTGGCTTACACTAAAATGCTGCTTAGTTAAACTAGTGCCCACATTTCTTTGATTCCTTCAAGCTCTTCAGACCCCCTTAATCCTAGTGGTAATGAGTTGGGTGCAGGGAGCGGTTATCTGTGTTGAAGAAGCTTAACTGGATAAGGGATATCCATGTACAAAGATGAAAGAACACTTATAAAGCAATATAGAATACGGCGTGTTCAAGTCCAAAGAATAGTCATTGCAAACACTTCTGTAGCATTTCCAGTGTATCAGGTGCTGCTCTGAGGGCCTCACATCTGTGAACTCAGTTAATCCTCCCAACAGCCCTTTGAAATAGGTTCTGTCATTATCTCCATTTTATAGGTGAAGAAACTGAGGCCCAGAGAAGACAAGTAACTTGCTTAGAGGTCATGGCAGGGCCAGGATTTGATCCCAGGAAGATTCTACAAATACTGCGGTGAGGCCTTTTGATGAGAAAACAGAGGCTAATTAATAACTCACTTGCTCGAGGCTAATAAGTAGTGGGGCTGGAGTCCCACCCATGGCTGTCTGAGCTGATAACCTCCAAGCTATGGTGGCTCATTCAGCAGACGGTGACCTTTCGTTGTGAAGATGATCTCTGGCCTTTGCGGTCTCCCTTTGTGGAGGGACAGCTTCAGAAAACCTTAGCGGTGGCAGAAAGTAGTTGCTCAACACGTTTGTGGAATAAACAGATGAATGACGATTGCCACACTCCCTGGTGTCAGAGTTGGCCAGCAGGGTGTATTTTACAGTTGAGTAATTCCAGATAAAGACAAGAACATGGTGTTTATAAGCTGCCCTCAGTGGAGGAGAATGCAAACAGCAACCAGCGGAGGGAGAAATCAGGAATCCTGGGGAGAGGGGGCCAGCAGCAGGTGCCAGCGGGTGCTAGGACCCCCAGTGGCGTTTCTGCCAGCAGGGCTGCATCACAGGTGGACAGGCCAGCATCCCCCTCTCCTGCCCATAGCTCAGCTGCAAAAACCCAAAGGGACACCCTGGGGCTCTCAATAAATATTTGTCCAGTGCCTGAGTAAGTAAAGGCAAGGGAGGGGGCGTGTTTTGAAAGTCCATCCGACCACGTCTCGGTAGGCACTCCCAGATAAAACTCCCCCCTCCGGGTAACCGTCACCGGCGACTGTCACTGGTGGAGGCGCAGGCGCGGCCTGGTCGCCTGGCCGTGGGCGTAGGGGCTGCAGCGGAGCCATGCCCAGGTACACGGTGCACGTGCGCGGAGAATGGCTGGCCGTGCCCTGCCGGGACGCGCAGCTCACCGTGGGCTGGCTGGGCCGGGAGGCCGTGCGGCGCTACATCAAGAACAAGCCAGACAACGGTGGCTTCGCCTCGGTGGATGACGTGCGCTTCCTCGTGCGCCGGTGCAAGGGCCTGGGCCTGCTGGACAACGAGGACTCGCTCGAGGTGGCCCTGGAAGACAATGAGTTCGTAGAAGTGGGTGAGTGGCCGGAACAGCACGAACGGAGGCGGCGTGGTCAGCGCAGTGCCCAGGCCCCTGGGAGGGAGGTTCCGTGGTCATCCCCACTCCGGGGAAAATGCGCGCCAGATGTGTGCAGGCGTGCTGGGCCCCGCTGTTTACAGTCTCACACATCCCAGCGAGAAAGGTAGGATTCTTACCCACCTTTTACAATGAGGCAAGACTCAGGAGTTGATTTATCTCGAGTCAGTTAGGTTGCTAATAAGTAGCAACGACTAGATTTGAACCCAAGACTGCAGGTCTGAACCGCTTTGCAGTTTCCAATCATTTTGAAGATCCTTTTGCCCTTCAAAGAAACCTCACCAGACTAGAGGCCAGTAGCATAGAGGAGATCAGATTTAAAACAAAATAAAGCTGGGGATGGTGGTGGAAGTTAGATCTTGAACTTTCATTTAAACCCCCGTGCCCCCCCCACCTATATCTCTGCCTTTTGCTCCCCCACTTTTTAAAGACACCAAGAGCCCTTGAAAGCACATGAAGTCATTTTAAAGCAGCCATTTCTACAGAATTCATAGGCAATTGAAGAGCCCTCTCTTGGTTTACCAGCAACGCCAAATGCGGCTCTGGGTTGTGATCTGTGAGGGTCGCTCTCGCGTTCTTGTTTCAGTTATAGAAGGGGATGTCATGTCTCCCGACTTCATTCCATCACAGCCAGAAGGAGTATACCTGTATCCTTTCCTGCAGGCTCCTTGGTCTGCGGGGGGGGGCTGGGGGTGGGGGTGGGGGGGCTCCTCCTCCCAGTGAGGGGGCTGGGGCTCTTCCCCACTACACAGTGTATTCCTTTACCTGGCTTCAGATACAGCAAATACCGGGAACCGGAAAAGGTAAGCTTCAAGCCACTTTCTTTTTGTTAGGAAAATTAAGTCCTACTCATTTGAGGAGGGAGAGGGCTAGGAAATTTTATGAGCAAATACCATCATTAGGACAGGGCTTGATCGAGCTCTGTGTAGTAGGAACAGCATTATGCTTTTCTGTTTCTAACTTCTTTGCTCAGCCTTCTCTCCAGCAAGCGGTCTTTTTACTTAGCTCATTAATGTTTCACAGCGGTGATCAAATTTCTGAAGTGTTAAGGGTTGGTTCTGCTTGAGACTTCCCTACTCTCTCTTTTGAGCAACTAAGCTATTCAAACTCACAGAGATTCCCTTCTTTTGTGCAGTACATCGCCTTAGATGGGGACAGTCTAACCACAGAGGATCTGGTCAGCTTGGGAAAGGGACACTACAAGATAAAGGTATGGGGGAGGGCAGGGGAGGTGTCCTCTGAGCTTTTCCACTGCATATGGAAGTCTTCAACGCGCTCAGCTCTAACGTTTTCCTAGCTCACCCCAACTGCTGAAAAGAAGGTGCAAAAATCCAGGGAAGTCATAGATAGCATCGTGAAAGAAAAAACTGGTATCTTTTTCTCTTTGTGTTATGCAATTCCTTTTAGAGACTTAAAAAATATGTCCTGCATCTAATTGGATAATGTCTGTTTTTATTCTAGTGGTTTATGGCATTACTACAGGTTTTGGGAAATTTGCCAGAACTGTAATTCCTATCAATAAACTAGAGTAAGTGTGATTCCCGCCCTCCCCACAAAACACACACACATTCACATGCCATCTACCCCCATCTTTGAGATTTCATTCAACAAGGGAAATAATTAACATTTGCCCCAATTTAAAGATGGGGGAATAAGACTCGGGTTAACTTGCACATGAGTTGGTGTTGAAAACGCAGGCTTGCTGCTTTCTTCCATTGCATTATGCTGCCTCATTCTGTCCCTCCAAGGATTTAACTATTTTCCCTTCATTTCCCCAGCTGAGGGAACATTCTCACAGCAAGGTATCTAAGAGGGTTTTCTTCCTTTCTCTCCAGGGAGCTCCAGGTCAACCTAGTACGTTCACATTCTTCAGGTAAATCATTCCAAACACTGGGTGCCTCCTAGATCTTGTTTGATTTGATGAATAAAGTACAGCACAGCATGAGGCATCCTGTAACAGCTCCGAATACCAGTTCTGCTGTAGAGGAGGGAGGGAAGCAGACAGCATCAGACAAGACCAGCTTTTAGCTGAATCTCAGAAAAAAGAATCAACCAGGTGGAGGGACAGGATTGGGATGGGAGCGTGTGTACCATCATGCCATTCAGGGCATGATGAGTGGTGCATTCCGGGAATGAAGTTAAGGCTGGAACTCAGGGAATGAGTTGATCAGGATGAAGTGAGATGGGAAAGTCTGTCAAGAATCAGCTCCCGTCAGATTGCAAGGGAGCTTGTGGTGACGAGTCTGGATGCTATTCTAAGGGTGTTGGGAAATGTGAGGTCTCACTGAAGCGTTCCAGGAAGGGGAACTGAGAAAGCGAGACTGGGGTTTCATCTTTGTCTGGAAGATGGGACTTTAAGAAGCAAGATGGTCAGGAGGGAGAGCAGTGCAACTATGTGAGTCAAGAAGTAGAGAACGATTGGAGAGATGGAGGCAGCCAGGAGGTGGAAAAGATTTTGTTTTTCCTGGAGAAAACATCAGTTCTGTTTTGCAGGTGTTGGGAAACCACTAATCCCTGAGAGATGTCGGATGCTCTTGGCTTTAAGGATCAATGTCTTAGCCAAAGGCTACAGTGGCGTTTCCCTGGAGACCCTCAAACAAGTTATTGAAGTGTTTAATGGTAATGTAATGGATCCCCGACTGCCCCTCCGTTGAGAGTGGGCGTGTACCCCGGGTAGACTTGATTGACGGGATGGTGAGGAAGTAGCTGAGACAAGAAGACATAAAATAATGGAAATGAATGGAAAATGGGCTTGGCAAGAAGGAGGGTGGTGAGGTGAGGGGAGTGGGGGCAGAGACACTTACTCCTGTGTACTTTAACCCATTCTGTGTCTCACCCGTCACTTAGCATTTGGCATCTTTAGGACTGGAACCAGACCCTGAAGTCTGGCCTTAAGTTCAGGACTGGAGAAAACTTTGATTTGGTGGTGCCTAAATGTGGTTAGAGAATCAAATCATCTGGGAACCATAATGATTCCTGGATGTCCATCCCAAAGACCAATTCAGTAGTTCTGGTTGGTGCCTGGGAGTGTGGAATCTTAATGCTCCCCATGTGGTGGGGTAGCCAGATATAAATAACTGAAATCCAACTTCTCGCAAAGGTAGAACAGAAGTGCAAAGAAATTAAAGACTTGCTTGCAATCGTGAAGCCACCTAGTGCCAGGATATGATGCAGTGCAACTCCTTAAAGCTTACTTCTTGGGACAGGAAAATTCCAATGTGGAGACAAGATTTGAAATGCTTGGGAGGCCATTGTCCCTTCTCACAGATAAGGATAAATATTCTAGGTCAGTGGAGGCTCGGGGACTCTTTGGGGTGAAGGAGTGGGAGGAGAAGCAGGGCTGGGCTGTCATAGCAAAACGCATGCTCGAGTTCCCACGCTATGGACACAAGAGACCCATAAATATGATATGCCAACCAGTAAATAGCAATTTGAATGAACAATCTAGTATACAAGCCTGTGCTGAACAGACGGATAGGGATTCTAATACCTATTCCTATTCCCACCCTGGTCTGCCCTACTATAAGCCTAAAATCTGATAGTACAACTTCTGTGTGAAGCCACCTGTGCTTTATGGGTGAGTCTAAGGCACCCCTGGGTCCTCGAGTTCTGAGAATTCTCCAGGGTGAACTCTGATCTGGAAGCTGGCCTGTGATGGCACTGATTTCACCTACTGACATTATTTAGCCGTAGGAAAAAACACTGCTATCAGGAGTTTGAGTCTACTTTAGAAAATGAAACCTCTCTTTTTGGTAACTCATTGGGAATTTCCTGCACAACAGTGCATGTCAGTTTATAAGTGGTGGTGAGGTGGCAGACAAGGTGACTGGGAATCTGGCAAAAAAGAAGAGACTAAGTGCCTATGACTTTCCTTCCCCAGAGAACCCCTGGCAACGCTTTGGTGTACCCAATCCTTTTGGGACGTTTTATTACTTTTCTAATGTAAATATTTACGTTTCCAAACATTCTCCAATAGGTTTTAATGGGTACACACAACTCTGGGTCATATGAAAATTTCTTAATTCTATATTTAGAGCATTCCTAACTTTTTGTTCTTAGAATCAAGGCTGTAATGGACATCAGCTAGGTCATGATCACGTCCTTAAGATACATTGCTAGAATTTCTAGAAATTTCTGGGTCAGATTAGAACATGCACAATAAGTGAAGGGTCAGAGGACCAAGGAGGAGGAAAAAGTTAAGCAACAGATCATCCCTATGGGGATATGGGTTCCAGATACCCTTTCTCTGTGCAGCCTCATCTTGATTATTTCTCTGTACACAGTTCCCCCGAACAACTTCACACAGCAAATCTGAGCATGTCCTGGCTAAAACCTGTAATACTTCCCATTGTCCTTAGGATAAAGTCAAAACTTAAAGTGGCTTACAAGAGAAGGCTTAGTTACTGGGAGGGTTCTCCTTCCTTCTTTCCTTTCTTCCTCTTTCCCTCTTCCCGTCCTCCTTCCCTCTCCCTTACCTCTTTCTATGGCAGCCCAGCCAGGTCCCTTAAGCATTAGCTATGCCTGAGGAATTGTCTTTCCCCAGGTATTTGTGCCATAAAGTGATACTAGATCCTGCTAGGGGAGGCTGGTCTCCCTGGCATAACGAGGACCCCCTGAATGAAGTGCTCTTGAATAACTGGTGCCTACTTCTCTCCCAGCCTCCTGCCTGCCCTATGTTCCAGAGAAAGGAACCGTTGGTGCCAGTGGAGATCTTGCTCCACTCTCTCATCTTGCTCTTGGGCTGATTGGAGAAGGGAAGATGTGGTCTCCAAAGAGTGGCTGGGCTGATGCTAAATACGTAAGACCTTATTAACCACTTCCATCTGCAGTACTTTCTCTAGGCTGGACACCGGGACATGCTTTATATCACTCAATCCTTAGAGCAGCCCCGTGAGGGAGCCACTGTTATTCCGATTTTATAGGTGAGAAAACTGAAGCTTGGAAGTCAAGCTAGGCAAGGCTGTTAGCTTCCACACTCAACTGTCAGCCTTCTGGACTTGGTGATCACCCCGGTAAAAAGGCACAGCTGCCAGTGTTAATTCCGGAAACTTATTCTGCACCTAAAACACTTCCAGTGCCTATTTGGAAGGTCATACACTGTCACAAGTTTATTTAGTCCCTGGTCTTAGAGGTGCAGAGCTGTGGATCATAGCACTTACTGTATGGCTTCTGGAAAGCAGGTTCTATTTTTCCCCCAAGCTCTCACCCTGGCAGCTAATCAGAAAGGCTTGTTTTTGATAAAGCTTTAAAGTTTTCTTCATCCGTCTCCAAATTCCATCAGAGCAGCCCAAAAAATTATTTGAAGTGTCATCTCCGATCAATTGCTAGGAGGTGCCCTAACAGTAAGCAAAGGGGTAGAGGACCAAAGAGGAGGAAGAAGTTAAGGGAACAGATCATCTATCTGGGGATTGGGGCTCCAGATCACCTTTCTTCCATGAGGCCTCATCTTGATTATTTCTCTATGCGCGGTGTTCGCCCAACCACCTTCACACAGCAAATTCCAGCATGTCCTGGCTAAAACCTGTAATGCTTCCCATTGTCCTTAGGATCAAGTCTAGACTTAAAGTGGCTTACAAGAGTCTTGTTTGTCCTGTTACGCCCAATCCCTCCTTGCCAGGGTTCTACATTACACAAGCTGGAGGTTCCTTGCAGCTGGAATATGCTGTGTCCTAGGCAGAGGGCCCAGCACATGTCCCTTCCTCTCTTCCCCACTCACTCCTGTTCCTCCTTCTGATAAGTCCTCTCTGCCCTTCTGGTCCTCGTCCCTACTCCTAGAGTCCCTTTTGCCCTTCCTTTGTGCTCTCCCAGCACCTTACATGATTATTTTCCACTGAACTCTGCCCACTTCCCACCTCTTGGAGCACTTAGCATACTATTACTGTAATTGCCCCTGAGCTTATCTGTCTCTATTTTTCCTACCCCAGCCCAGCACAACACCCAGAACAGAATCTGGCGTGTAATAGGGATCGAATTAACTTGTGAAGTTGACATAGCAAATGGTGCTGTCTCTGTCTTCCTTCCCTAGGGGGACCTTCACTTAGTGACTGCTTTCACTTCCTTTATTTCAAGGGAGGAGTGTTCTGCCCATTTCCCCTCACGATTCTGTTTCCATCTATCAGGCTCATAACCCCCTTTCCATTGGTGCTCACGTATTTGCCACACAGTGAGAAGCCCTTCTCTGAGGTTCTGCCAGTATTTCGATAAGTAGGACGAGGGAGGGGGCCTTTTTATGTCAAGCTCTGGAGGCGGAGGAGTGTGGAAGACAGTCAGGAGCCCAGCCTCAGCACAGCACAGATGTGCATACGTAGTCAGGAAGCAGCAGTAAAAAAAAGTGAGTCACTAAGGTGGAAACTGAGCACAAAGGACCTAGAAACCAAACTTCAGGGTTGATTCTGTGGACACTAGAGCCCCTGACTTAAGTACAAAATTTATTTGAAAGCTAAGTCTGCTTTCAGACTAAAGAACAGAGCTAGAGAATAGACCAGAGAAGTTGAACAGAGCCAGTTCATCTAGGTGTAATTTTTGTAAGACAGACCTTTGGGCTGAAGGATCTTTTATTGGATTCCACATGAAATTAGAAATAGGCTGGTATTTCATTTGATACCCATTTTTGTCTTTTAAACCATTCTGCAGGTCCTGGAAGCCCATGGATTAAAACCAGTTGTTTTGAAACCAAAAGAGGTAAGGAGACACAGGGAAAATTTGTTCATTTTGAGTATTTATTTGTGCCCTATTTTCAGTCTTAATGTCAGTCTTGCTGGTTTCTTAAAATAAATGTGGCTTACATGTTTGTTGAAAGTTGGTCACTGAAGAAAGGGCTCAGCCGTAAGCATTTAAAAGATTCTTCATGCCACCAATGCTTAGAGGTTCTCTTACATTAGAATTTAAACTTCAAATCGGGATCTCTAAGGATCCCTAAGAGATGCTCTAAGCCAAGATCCCTTAGGATGCTCTAAGCCAAAAGTCTTGGACCAGAACTGTTTTAGGATGTCTTGTCTACAGTGATGACAAATTAAGGAAGAAATGTAGCATAATTAAGAGCTAAAGACTATCTATGCAGTCTACATTGGAGCTATATTGCTGCCTTGAGAATGGGGATACTTAACAGCTATTCCATTTGCCAGATTTATACTAACAGTTTCACATAGGATGGCACTTAATCCTCAAGTGCTTAAATAAGCATTACTGCCCTGCACTTTAGAAAATGTGAATAAATGTCGTTCAGCTGGCTGGCTAACTTTTCTCTTACGAAAGCAAAAGATACAAAATCAACTTGTATGTAGGTTTGTTACAATAATTACAGTAGGAAACTTCTCTCCTCCTCCCCAAAGGGTCTGGCGCTCATCAATGGAACGCAGATGATCACCTCGCTGGGCTGTGAAGCTGTTGAGAGAGCCAGCGCTATTGCACGGCAAGCTGACATAGTGGCGGCCTTAACCCTTGAGGTGCTGAAGGGCACCACCAGAGCCTTCGACACTGGTCAGCGTGATTCTTCTGTTCGGTTGTTATTCATTCAACTGGAGTTGGTGGGGCAGGCTACTCAAGGTCTTTAGACACAAGAGTGGTAGAGGGTAATGGCAGGGAATAAGGAGAAAATCCAAGTGCCTGTAGCACACCCCTTACTGCTATAGCTTCATCTATGCCACACTTGATCCTTGAAATGACCATGTTTTACAGACAGACGCTGACCTGTGAGTTAAGTGACCTGCCCCAGATCACCCAGGTCTGACTCCCATCAAGCTATGTGTTGTCTTAGAAATCTGTTCATAGGGTTTTAGAATTAGAGTAGGATTTGGGTTGGTCCCCATTAGAAAATTACGAGAAAAACTGTAGAGGTGGTAGTTTATCTAGAGAGTAGTGAATTTGGAAGACTCTGTTATATGTGGTAGGACAGAAAAACTGTGTAAAAATGACCTAGTTAAATTAGGCCACTATAGAGCTCCCTTCCATTTTGAGCCTAAGTCTTCTTAGGGTAGGCCCAGTGTCTTGAGTTGAATTCTCTCAACTCATAGTTTGGATTTGGATATTTGAAGTAGAAAGAATAAAGTCAATAAGGAAAAGCTTGTTTTTGGAGTTAAGGTTCTAATTCTGAGTGGTGGTTAAGGACCCCTGAGACTTTTGAGGGCTGAATCAGCACAGTGGATTGTCCTGAGCCATTGATGCTCAGGCTTTTTCTCTTCATTAATTCTAGACATTCATGCTGTTCGCCCTCATCGTGGGCAAATTGAAGTTGCTTTCCGGTTTCGGTCACTCTTGGACTCGGATCACCACCCATCTGAAATAGCAGGTCTGGGCATGTTGTGCGTGGGCTGATTTGGTTTGTGTTTTGTGGAAAGAATTGATGACATGTCCCCTACCGTCCCCTCCACCTCTTCCACAGAGAGTCACAGGTTCTGTGATCGTGTTCAGGATGCATATACCTTGCGCTGCTGTCCACAGGTAAACAAACAAACAAACAGTTTCTTTTCTTTCCTCCACTTCAAGGGAGAAAGTATAAAAAGAGGAAGGTGTTAGAAAATCATGTAATGGTCAATTATAATCCAAATTTCTTTACTGCTTCTATTAAAAATCGTCTATATCATACTTCCATTTCTCCAATTATTATAGTTTCTATTCTCTATGGTAAACTGTATTCTTTGGAATTGCTTTGCTCAACCCCCCTGTAGAGGAGTCCAACAGACAATTTGCTGTGTTGGTTTAACGCCCTAACTTTTAAAAATTCTTAGTAATAACCTCATCATAACAGTTAATGGAGTTTTACTGGTTGTCCCTGTTAGATAGAACTTGAACCAGCCTGCCAGGGATGTTCACAGGAAAGTCTAATCAAAATTCAAGTGCATATCCTTATCTGCGTTTAATAGGTAGACATAAATCTTCATAAATGAATCTGTGAGGCTTACTTTAAATAAAAAATACAGATGACCTGGGTTGGCATGAGGTACTGCAGATGTTACAACTCATTTGCATGATAATTATTTGAATGAGACATGAACATGGACCTCAAGAATGAAACAATATTTCAGCTTATGCCAAGTTCCAGTCTATTGGGTAACAAAGAGTCCTCCTTAGAGTAAATACCCTTATTTCCTTTTACTCAGCAAGTTTTCTTCTAGCTCTCCAGATCGAAAATGTCTATGGGGAAGAATTGCCAAATTAGCTCCACAGTAAGACTAAAATCCCAGTTGAAAACACCCTTGCTATTCTATGAGGAATAGCAGACTCCATGTGACCAGAACCATTTCAGTGTCTTCCATATAGTAACTCATTTAATCTTGTATTTTAGGTCCATGGTGTGGTGAATGACACAATAGCGTTTGTGAAGGACATCATTACCACAGAAATAAACAGTGCCACAGACAATCCTGTATCTTTTGACTGTCTGCTAAGCTGTAATTAGAGAATTCCAGCTGGTAATTTTAAGACTGCTGAAGTGATCATTTTGTGTAGCATCTCTGCTCTGTCACTCCATTTCATAGACTAAGTACCTGAGGCTCAGAGGTTAAGTGACTTTCTCTAGATCAGAGCTCATAAGTGGCAGAGGCAGGTCTGTGAACCTGATCTCAGGTTTGGAGTCAAACATCTTGTACTTTCAAAATTGACCCATTAAAGATTAAAGTAGGAGTTTCCAGCATTGGCTGAGAGGTTTCATGAAGACATTTTCCCTAAAATTCACTGCTGAAGTTGTTGGTAGAAGGATGAAGACCTACGTCACAAGTGTGATTGTGGAGATCCTGGCTGGGTAGGTCAACACTCATGCACGTCTTTCCTGGTTCTAGTGATGCCACAATGCATTAAACAGAAGGCAGTCTTTGACCACTTGCTAAGTATTGATCAAAGAGTTATAGCTTTCCCCATCCCAAGTTTTTATTTCTGACGTGGACTTTAATCAAATCAGTGTTTCCATATTTGTACAAAGAAGAGTAAGAACACTTCCATTTCTCAAGGATGGAGCTCTTCTTTCCTTCATGGTGGTCGCTCAGAGCTATCTTGTTTTTGCTGTGGAATGTTCTGTGATGGCTTACTTTCCCCAGAAGTTGATGTGATCTGTCAAGAGTCACACTGGCAGAGTCTTTAGAGAGACAATACTGCCTTTGAAGACCACCAAATCCCCTGGGAATATATTTTTCCTATCCCACGTCTGCCTCAGTTCTTAACACCGGAGAAAGTGCTGAGTTAGCAGCCCTGAAAGCAGTTCACAGCCTGGGTTAGCAGACAGGTTTCACAGCAGCTGTATAAGGTTTCTCACAAGACCTTTTCAGGGTGGCTTCTCTGATGAGGTTACTTCAGCGTGTGTGTTTCATATCCTCTCAGATGGTTTTACAGTTAAGTCAAACCCACCCTAAATATTCCTCAACTCACTAACCCACCTCAACACCATCCCACCCCCCAAATGAGTAATAGTTTTCATGAACTCTGGGTTGTCTTGTCTCATCTATTAGTTCTTGCACTGTAGAGGAGAGGGAACCATTCTACACTTACATCATTTAGACTCGAAAGGGTATCTAATAGAGTAAAACAAAAACAAATTACAATTATTGGATATGGGAGAGGGGATAATTCCCTACTAAATTCTTCCCCAACCACTTGCCTCAGCAAAAATTTCAGCCAAATTCCTTTGTCAATGAAAGATTCTTAATTGTTGATTGTAGCTGTTGTAATATTTGGGGGTTCTGCAATACTAGTGTTACCTGAAAGAATATTTTTCTCAATTTTCTATTGCAGATATAGAGCACCTGTTACATAGTTGCTAGCTATTATGGGAGTTAATTTCTAATTGCTACAATCTAATAGCCAAGAAAGTTGGAACAACTAGAGAACAATAGAACATTCTTAAGTTCTAAATTGGTGCAGAGGTCACTTACCATAGGGATTCAGAGAATGGAGCGAAGACCAAGGCCCGTGGTTGGGGGTGGGTTCATGGCAAAGAGCGGGAGCCAGTTCTAATAGGCTCACAGTTACATGCACAGAAAAGGGTAACTCCAAACTAGACTAAGTTAATGTAACACATGCATCTCCAGCTCTTTCTCACACAGAGTGAGTTCCTAGTTAATAGATAGTGAATATTCTTTAGTCCAGTAGGTGAAAATTAGCTCTTTGGAACCCGGAAAGAGAGTCTGTTACTGCCTTTGTCTGGGTGCCTGTTGGTTTAAGTAAAGTGCATGGTAGAACAGAATGATCCCTGAGAGTCCTAATACTCAATGAGTCCAAAGTTCTCTGACTTAAATGGGTTTTCGACGACCCGTTGGCGGCTGTCTGCTGTGAATGCTGGCACAGGATCACTGAGTGGAGAGTTTGAAAGTGTTTCCAGAATTGATCGTTCCAGACAATTTGGTGGTTGCTCATCAGCAGTCTTCTATACAGCAGATTCTTTTATGGCGCACAAGCTCACAGTGCCCCCTGAAGAAATAGAATTGACGTTTAAAGTGGTGTCCTGGTCTTTGTTCTTAGTTTCAGGTTATAAACTTTTTGAGGACAAGTACTAACCACTAGATTACTACAGTTATGGTGCTTTAGAATCTCTAATCTCAAAAGAAAACGTCATTTCATGTTCGATGTTTCTTTGGCCTCCAATTGGGTGTACGCAATTCATCCTTAACGTTTTTTTGTGTTTGCTTTTTTGTCCCTTTATGTCAACAACTGCTTACAGACAGACTCTCCTTCCCTCTACCCCACATTCGTACAATGACTGCCACCTAAATGTTAAAAATAAGTGGGTTGGGAAAAGAATTATACTTGAAGTGATCAGCAAATGTTATATTTAAGCCTTAACCTGTTTTGAAAGATGGTATTTGCCAGTAGGGGAGAGACTATTTCTGGAGGAAACTTCCATGGTGAATACCCAGCCAAAGTAAGTATTTTAGAATTGCTTCTGACCCTGAAAGTACATTCCAGTATAGGCCAACTGAATTGAGACACTCTTTCAGGCCCTGGACTATTTGGCCATTGGAGTCCATGAACTTGCCGCAATTAGCGAAAGAAGAATCGAAAGGCTCTGCAACCCCTCCCTCAGCGAGCTGCCTGCCTTCCTGGTAGCTGAAGGAGGCTTGAACTCTGGATTCATGATCGCCCACTGCACAGCTGCAGCCCTCGGTAAGGACGCTGCCCTTTTCCCAGAACACGAGCCTGTCCATCAAAGTGCCTTTCCATTTTATCTGAAAGTATCAAATTATGTCTCTGAATGAGATCTAACTTTTTCCCTACCTCCATTTGCATCCTACCTCTCTATACAAATGCATCCAGTTGTCTCTTTCATTTTTTGATTAATAAAATAGAAAATAAAACAACGTTATTTGTTGTTAGTGCTATAGAGTTGATTCTGACCTCTAGTGCCCCTGTGTACAGCAGAGCAGAACCCTGCCCGGTCTTTTTGCGCCATCCCCTCAGCTTCCAGCGCTATATCAGAGAGGGCTCCACTGCTATTCATAATGTTTTTATGGGGAATCTTTTCAGAAGTGAGTGGCCAGGTCCGTCTTCCTAATCTGTCTTGGTCTGGAAGCTCCGCTGAAACCTGTCCACCACGGGTGACCCTACTGGTATTTGAAATACTGGTGGCATAGCTTTCAGTATCACAGCAACACGCAGCCACCATAGTATGACAACCCACAGAGGGTGGTGTGGTTCCTTGACCAGGAAACCAACCTGGGCCACAGTGATGAGAGCATGGAATCTTAACCACTAGACCACCAAAATAATGTTATACCAAAACATAATAATACACTAATGAGATTTTAAATAATGAGGTTTACACAATTTGTCTGTAGAAAGCAATTTGACATCACATAAGAACTTCATCTTTATAGCTTTTTTCCTAGTCTCAACTTGAAGACTATCGGAAGAAAAAAGACAAATATGTTTATGGTAATGGTGAAACTTGAACTGACCTGAATGATTAAACTTTGGGTTCATTCCATGAGATATACCAACCACAAATAATGTGATCACAACGTGCAACAATGCTTACAAGAAGCAGGATGCCCTCTGGGAAAATTGAGCTTCAGTGTAGCTGATTTCTGACTCAAGACTGTAAGGGAGAGATAAGTGACACATCAGAACAGGGCCCAGCACACAGGAAATGCTAAGGGTTTCACTTATATTCACTCACTTAATCACCACAACAATACCATGAGGCAGGTACTAGTATCACCTCCGTTTTACAGATGAATACCTGAAGATCTGAGAAGTTAAGTGACTTACCCAATATTGCGCAGCTAGTAGGAACCAGAGCAGAATTCAAACCCAGGCATTTGGCTCCCAAATCTGTGCTCTCACTTCAGTTAATGAGGATCTCATTTCAATCAATACTTAATCCTAAAATATAGTTCCTAAATTTAACAAATAAAAATGCAGGATGCCCCATTAAATCTGAATTATTCAGGACATACTTGTACTAAAAAATTGTTTTTCATCTGAAATTCAAATTTAACTGAGCATCCTATATTTTTTCTGGCAAAGCTACCCGAGAGGCAGGATAGCATGGTGGTAAATTAAGAGTGTAGACTCTGGGTCTGAAGCCCGGCTCTGCCGTTTACCAGCAAGTCTCTTAATTCTGTTGACCCTTGGTTTACTCCTGTGTAAAACGGGGATGATCAAGTTATCTACTGGGGCTGTTTGGAGGATTAAATGAATTAATGCATATTAAACTATGCCTGGGGCTAAATAAATGTTAGTTGCTATTAATATTACTCCTAACCCCTTCCTAACCTAAACTTCACACTAAAAGACAACACAAATAACCAACAAAGAGCCACTGAATACATCTCCTCCTCTGTCCAGTGTCTTCTATTTGCTTACTTTCCTGCTTATTAAAATACCTCTTCAAAGGGTAGTGACTTCTCCCATGAACCTGGGGGGCAGGGAGAGTGGTAACTGATTTCTAGAGAACATTATGGACTTTGGGAGGCCTCCCTTGAATGTATTTAGCTTCCAAGCTGCCTATTAAAGTTGTTCAGCTTGCTTTCATTATAATGAAACTGGTAGGGTTTTTTTTCCTCCCCAAAGCCCCAGTGCATGGTTGTATATCCTAGTTTTAAGTCCTTCTAGTTCTTCTATGTGAGCTGCTGCCACAGCATGGCAACTGACAGATGAGTGGCATGGTTCTGCAACCAGGAAATGAACCCGAGCCACTGATGCGATGAGAGTGCTGAATTTTTTGTGTGTGTGTGAGGAAGATCAGCCCTGAGCTAACATCCACGCCAATCCTCTTTTTGCTGAGGAAGACCGGCTCTGGGCTAATATCTATTGCCAATCCTCCTCCTTCTTTTTTTTCCCCCCAAAGCCCCAGTAGATAGTTGTATGTCATAGTTGCACATCCTTCTAGTTGCTGTATGTGGGACGCGGCCTCAGCATGGCTGGAGAAGTGGTGCGTTGGTGCGCGCCCGGCATCCGAACCCGGGCTGCCGAGAGTGCTGAATTTTAACCACTAGACCATCAGGGCTGGCTCTGGTGGTTTTCTTTTTTTGGCCACTTGTAGGTTATCTTTCTGAAGAAGCCCCACCACTGCCTGCTGACCCATATAGCAGGTTTGGGGTCCCGGGACCTGGGGCTGGCAATGCTGAAGCCTGAAAGTCCTGGGCAAACCAGGATGAGCTGATCACTCTAGTTTATAGCTAGATTTTCTCAGGATCCCTGATAGCATAGAAACCAACTGAAGGTTCACTCAGAGCTGCTCTCAAGGTCAAAAAAAGAGGGGAAAAAACTCTTTGAGTTTGACCTTTCCTGTCTTCTGAAGCTGGGGAGAAGGAACTCTGTAGCCTAGGTCCTTGCTGCTTAAAATGTGGTCCTTGAACCAAAAATATGGCCATCACCTGGGAGTTTGTCAGAACAGCAGAATCTCAGGCCCCACCCGAAACTCAACCTTTGCATTTTAGGAAGACCAAGTGATTTATATGCAAAATAAAGTTTGAGAAATACCAGTCTAGGCCATCTCTAGGATTCCCCCTCCTCCCCGAGATGTCTCTGGCTGTCATCAAGCCTTTGCATAAACCCAGTGCATCTGTTTATGTCATCACTGAACCGTCAGAACTGTTAAATCTTCTTGCTCAGGATCTATGGATCCAGCCTCAATCCCCAAACACCACGCCTGATTTCTAGTCCCAGCTCTTCTGGTGACACAGCCAAATTGTTCTTGAGTACCTGGAAATGACCATCAGTCTTTTTTTCCTCGTCTCCCTGGCATGCTAAATGCCTCCAATTTGGCTTTGTAATATTTGGGTTCCCATCCCGGTCATCTTATCTCAGAACTCACTATAGCTTTAGAGTCCTTCTCACTTTGGGGAAAAAACCAATCTGCTTTGTTTTCCCAAAGTAACTTTGGGCCATCTGGTGCTTGGGTAATGACCAAGAGCTCCTGGAGAGGGTATTCCATGCTGTGGAGCACTTTGGGAAACCACATGTCATTTGGGCAGTTTTTCCTATTAGGAACATACTTAACTTGCACTGGCCTCTTGCAGTTTCTGAGAACAAGGCTCTGTGCCACCCCTCGTCTGTGGACTCCCTCTCCACCAGCGCTGCCACGGAGGACCACGTCTCCATGGGAGGATGGGCGGCGAGGAAGGCCCTCAGGGTCATCGAGCACGTGGAGCAAGGTAACCCCAGTCAGTCCGGGATGGCAGGCCTTGCTGATCAACTACTATGCCAGTGGTCCTCAAAGTGGGATCCCCACCGGCAGCATCAGCATCACCTGGGAACTTGTTAGGCAGATTCTCAGGCCCCGCCCCAGACCTGCTGAATCAGAAACTCCGGGGCGGAAAGCAGAACAGTCTGGCTTTAACAAGCCTTCCAGGTGATTCTGATGCTTGCTGAAAATTAAGAACCACAGCTGCTGGCTAAGCCAGTTCATTGGCCAGGTTTTTTTAATGGGACTTTAAAAACGTATTCAAAGGTGGAGAGATTAGTGCCATGAACTCTCATATATACCTCACTCTGCCTCAACAGTTAGCACATTTGCTTCATTTTTTCTTTCAGTTTTCTCAAGTTATTTTCACGCAAATCCCCGTCATATTATTTTCTTCTTGCATACTTTATCTCTTAAATATGAATGCTTTCCTAGCCATCGTGATGCCATTATCATGTCCAACAAAAATCAACAATGTCTTGGTCCACCATTGAGTATGTATTCAAATTTTCCCAACTATCTCAACGTCTTTACAGTGGGTTTGTTCAAATCAGGATTCAAGGCCTACATTTTAAATTTGGTGCTCAAGGTTTTAAGTGTCTTATCATCTAGAACAATCCCCTCTCCCTTTGTTTTGCTTCATGCCACTAACTAACATTAACTTCATGCCATTAAAAAACCAAGGCAGTTTTCTGATAGAGACTGATATTCTGGATTTACCTGTTAGCTTCCTTGTGGTGTTACTTCTAACTTGTTCTCTGTCCCATGAGTTTCCTTTACGTTGCAATTGGCCCTAAAGTTTTGACAAGATTTAGATCCAACCCTTTTGGCAAAGATACTTCACAGGTGGAGCTGTGTTAGGCCAGGGTCTCCCGCCTTCTTAATTACTGCTTGCTTTGTTTTTTAAAAAGAAATTGCCTTCCTTTAGGCGTTGTTCCCTAAGTTCCTGGGCTTTTCCAACTGTATTGGAAGCAGTTGGCTGACAAAAGAATATCACTACTTTATGATAAATGTGTGAGTTGAGTATTCTTTTTTTTTGTAACAGCTGTATTGAGATATAATTTACATACCATATAATTCACCCATTTAAATTATACAATTCAGTGGTTTTTAGTATATTCACAGAGTTGTGCAATCACCACCATAATCAGTTTTAGAACATTTTCATCGCTCCAAAAAGAAACCTTGTACCCTTTACCCGTCACTCTCCCATTCTCCCTGTCCTCCCCGCCCCCCCCAGGCTTAGGCAACCACTAATGTACTTTCTCTATGGATTTGCCTATTCTGGACATTTCATGTAAATAGAATCATACAATATGTGGTCTTTTGTGACTGGTTTCTTTCATTTAGCATAATGTGTTCAAGGTCCACCCATGTTGTCGCGTGTGTCAGTAGTTCATTCCTTTTTGTGGCCAAATAATATTCCATTATATGGATAGACCACATTTTGTTTATCCATTCCTCAGGTGAGGGACTTTGGGTTCTGTGCACCTTTTGGCTAATATGAATAACGCTGCTATTAATATTTCTGTACAAGTTTTTGTGTAGACATATGTTTTCATTTCCCTACAGTGGAATTGCTGGGTCATATGGTAACTCTATGTTCATATTTTTGAGGCACTCCCAGACTGTTTTCCAAAATGGCTGTACCATGTTACATTCCTACCAGCAATGCTTGAGAGTTCAGATTTCTCCACATCCTCACCAACACATGTTATTATCTATCTACCACAGTGTATTCTTAATGTTCATTCTCAAGATGGGCCCCCCTGTTGAACATGTTGCTCTGGCCAGAAGCTTGAGTCACCCTTCTCAATTCTCAGATCTTCTATCCAATTCATCAGCAAATCAACCTTACCTTCAAATGACACCAAACTAAGCCTTCATCATCTCCTTTTGATTGGTCTCCTTGTTTTCACTGCTGTTCATCTGTATTCACCATGTACAATAACCAGGGTGAGCTTAAAACATAATTATGACCACACAACAACTTGGCTAATAATTTGCCAGTTAATTCCTACTGCTCAAAACAAAATCCAGCCCCTTTCAATAGCCTACAAGGATCATGCAGTGCGTGATCTGACTTCTGCCTCTGCCTCTCCATGCAGGGCGTGATCTGACTTCTGCCTCTCCCTGCCACCTCTCTCCAATCCACTGTCTACCCTAGAACCACAGTGTTATTCTTATACCTGCCAAGGAAACATCCCTTCCTCGGCACCTGTGTCCTCGCTGATCCCTCTGCCTGTAACACTGTTCCCTAAGGACTTCATGTGGTTCACTTCCTCACTCCGTCCACGTAGCTGCCCAGGTTTCATCTCAGATACCTTTCCTGTCCACCCCAGCAAAAACAGCACCTGCCGTTCTTTCCCTTTTGTCGTTGTTGGTTTTTTTTCCTAGTAGCACTTGTATTCTTGACATACTTAGGCTTGTCTTTCCCAGTAGAATATAAGGTCCGTGGGGGCAGGGATCTTGGCTGTCTTGGTCACATCCCTAGATGGACCTAGAATGCCTGGAACAGTGCCTGGAACAGACTTGGTGTTCAAATGTTTGCATGACAATAAAGCAGGCACTATAGGCCCAATTACACATCCAGCTCATCTGATATAGTTACACCCTTACATCAGGGGGGTGCAATGAACAACAACAACAAAGAATTGGTGATTTGTAGTTCAAGCGTGTTCATTGTTACTTCAGTTTGCTGTGCTTACAGATATTAAACAAATACCTATAAATCTTGGAATCCAGTTGTACTGGATATAAAGTACAAGATGAGTGCCTACTTATTACAACACCTAGTGATTCTTCATTGCATAGAGGGCACAGAAGGAGAATAATTCCACCTGGTTGGGTGGAAAGGCATCCACTACTTGAGCACATGGATTAAACAGTGAATGAGATACACTTTCTCTCTGCCCTCTTAGAAATTAGAGTCTGACCTGAGAGGCGGACATTGGACAACAACTTGGCAACTCTTTGTAGCACTTACCAAAATTCTGACTAAAGAATAGAGTTCTAGGAGGATGTAACTGAACCTGATCTAGTCTGAAGGGACAAGAAAAGTCATCTCCGAAGGAGTATTTAAGATTAAGACCTGAACAATGAATAGGTCCAGGTAATTGGGGGGAGGGGTACAGTATTAGTTTTGCAATGAGAGGGGGAAGTGCACAAAATAAATTGTTTTCGGGGGATGCATTGAGATGAAGATACAAGACATCCAAGTACAGATGCCAAGGCTCAGGAAAGAAGTGGGACAAATGACATAGGGCAGTGCTCTCTGCATGGAGGCAGCTGAAGGCTGCTAGCGGTAAGAAGGAGAGAGGACACCAGACGCAGAACCTTGAGAGATGGTTGCATTCAGAGTAAAAGAGGACCTGAAACGTAATCACCCACTGGAGGAAGGAAGAAAGAAATAAGCACAGACATTTCAAAGCTTGGGGGAGGGAAGAGGATGCAAGGTCAAGAGAAGCGGTCTTTTAGTAAAAGGAACACAGGTAGAAATTAGCCTCAGATGTCGGTAAAATCATAGTGTCAAGTTTTAAAGATTTTATTTATTTATTTTTTTCCCCCAAAGCCCCAGTAGATAGCTGTGTGTCATAGCTGCACATCCTTCTAGTTGCTGTATGTGGGACGCGGCCTCAGCATGGCCGGAGAAGCAGCGCGTCGGTGTGCGCCCGGGATCCGAACCCGGGCCGCCAGCAGTGGAGCGCGCTCACTTAACCACCAAGCCACGGGGCCGGCCCCATAGTGTCAAGTTTTAAAACTTTGAGAATATTCTTACAATATATCCAAGTAGAGCTGTTATTTATTTGCTGAGGACGGTTTCAGTTCATGTGAATTATACTCTGTTAAGGTGAATAAAATAGTCATGTAAAACCAGAAGGTGTTTCCATGATTCTTAGGATATTTTCAGTGTGTTTAAATTTTTGAAAGGGAACATTGAAGGTGGTTATTAGGCCACCGAATATCAGTTTATTTCAAAATAATTGAGAACCATATAAAAATATCCAGGTAAATCAAGATACATTGAACCCTTTTAATTTGTAACAATGAAGTACATGATTTTTTAAAATCCCAGTTGATAGGATCAGGGAGAACTGCTGGTTGTAGACAGCAGCAAAAAGCATTTAACAAAATGTGGCAGAGGTGGCGACTTAAGGTTCTCCTGCCATGTTTCACGTTTATCTTGGAAACTCCTCTAGGAAGCTGCCTGTTATCTACACTAGCGAAGTCTGTCATTTCCCCTTTCACATTCTCCAACCAAGAGGCCAGGTTTGTGTCTGTGGGTAGGGGAGGAAATCAGAAAGGCTACCCAATTCTGATCTTGAGCCCCAGATCTATTAAATAAGTGTATGCACTTGTTTAATAAGATGCTTTACTTCTCGAAGTTTCCAATTCCTTATGTGTAAAGTGAGGGGACTGGACTGGGAGATGTGAAGTTTCTTCCAGATCCGAAATGGATTCTATAACTTCATCCTTTTGCATTGTGACCTGTCTGTAGTCACCAGAGTTTGTAGTGTGCTTCATAAATTTTAAGACAAGAAGTCAAATGTTTTTAATGCTCCATTTCAGTTAACCGCTTAATTGCTCTGATCAACTTTAAGCTTCTAAATTATTTTCTTGGCAAATAGTAGAATCTAAAGTGGTTTAATTTTGAATTCTATTTCTATAAAAAAATCCTCATTAGATGTGTCTTAAATATAGAGAAATTTAGATTTTAATATTCAGAGTTGATCGCAAGGTATGGTACATTTAATAAGAGTTCTTAGCTAGGAAAGGATGGTGTAAAGATTGTTTTATCAAGAAACTTAAAGTTGGCAAGATACCAATTTCTAGAATTTCAGTTTTAGTGGACTTAGGAGCCTTTGAGTTTGAAGGCTTGAAACAGACATCATAGAATTAGTCCCAGGGCAACCATTCACTGCTCATTCACTGGCGTCTTCAATCCTTTGATGAAGGTCTATGTGCCAAGTATTTCAGGCCAAAGGGAATAGCAAGACTAAAACAAATCGAAGTTTACACAAAGGTGGAAGTCGGAAACAGATGTCATCCATCCATCCATCCATGAGGTGAGAAGGGTTGAACTGAGACATTTACCTGGATACTTCTGCCCTTCTCACCACTAAAGATACAACCCAGGGGTTAGAAAAGCAGATTTAAAATGATAGCCAAATACCAAGGCAGCTTCATTCTACCAATAGACAGAGAACCAACCATCTGTTAGTTGCCTAGCGATGGCCACCAACTTCGGTGTTATTTATATCCCTCAAGCATGAAGTCAGACTTCAATCAGCCATGCTCTCCAACTCTCTTGTTTTAGTGCTGGCCATCGAGCTTCTTGCAGCCTGCCAAGGCATAGAGTTCCTTCGTCCCCTGAGAACAACCACTCCACTGGAGAAAGTCTACGACCTGGTGCGCTCTGTTGTCAGGTAATAAAGTCAAACAGGTCCCCGGACGTGACGCCATTTCAGAATTGTCGACCCTGGCAGCGGGTAATGTTTGGCTGATAGTTTGATGTGCTTTCTCTGTAGGCCCTGGATAAAAGATCGCTTCATAGCCCCAGACATCGAAGCAACGCACAGGCTGCTCGTAGAGCAGAAGGCAAGCTGGCTACTTGGCTTATTTCTTAGTTTTGAGTCATTATGGGAAAGCAGAGTAGGAATGGGGAGTGGAGAAACATTGTCTTATTCTTTTGTTTCCTGGCTATTCCTTGGAAGTGAGCTAAAGGGTACTTATGCAACTTCCAAGGCCACCAAGAAGCTATTTGATAAACTTACGTGTCCCATGTTGCACCAAACATTGCATATCTTAGGATTAGAAGCTGAAGTGAATTTTAAATGGAGTTCTGGGACAAGTATTCGTGGGGAGAAAATGAGATGAAAGGTTCATGGATCCCCCTCACTAAGAATGTTCTCTTTCATTCAAAAATACTTTCTCTTTCTGTAATGCTACCATCACCGTCACCTGCTCCAACGACTGCCTAGACCTGAAGAGAAAACAAAGCCCCAGGTTTTTATTTCAAAGGGCTGTGGGTCTGTCCAGTGCACTGGTGTGTCCTGCCCCATCACCTGGGTGAGATGTGGGTTGTCTTTACCGCTCATTTCCTCTGGCTACTCGGACAGGGACAGATACCTAGAAGGCCGACTCATTTTTTAAATATATTTTTTAAAGTTCTTTAAGCCTTTTGTAGTAATCTGTGGGTATCATGCTCCTGAGAATTGCTTCATTTCCCCTGGAACCATTGCTCTGCTCTTGGGGAACTGATTTTCTCTTTGATCTTCACACCTGTCATTTCTAAGTGTGCCCTGCACTCTTTGAGGGGAAGCCCGTTGCTTGCTGCCAACTTTGGTGCTAGTAGAGAGGTGGGTGAGAGGTTAGCCTATTTTTTTTAATTGGAATATAATTGACACCTAACATTATATTAGTTTCAGGTGTACAACATAATGATTCAATATTTTTATATATTGCAAAATGATCACCACCATAAGTCTAGTTAACATCCATCACCATACATAATTACAAAGTTTTTTTCTTGCCCCGAGAACTTTGAAGATCTACTCTTTTGCAATGTTCAAATATACAATACAGTATTATTAACTACAGTCACCATGCTGTATATTACATCCCCAGGACTGATTTATTTTATAACTGGAAGTTTGTACCTTTTGACACCCTTCACACATTTTGCCCCCCTCTTCCCTCACCTCTGACAACCACCAATCTATTCTCTGTATCTATGTGTTCAGTCTTTTTTGTTTTGTTTTTAGATTCCACATATAAGCGAGATTATACAGTGTTTGTCCTTCTCTGTCTGACTTATTTCACTTAGCATAATGCCCTCAAGGTCCATCGATGTTGTCGCAAATGGCAAGAGTTCCTTCTTTTTATGGCTGAATGATATTCCATTGTGTGTATATATACACCATGTTTTCTTTATCCATTCATGCATCGATGGACACTTAGGTTGCTTCCATGTCTTGGCTATTGTAAGCAATGCTGCAGTGAACATGGGGGTACATATATCTTTTTGAGGAGGTTAGCCTTTGAAAGAATCCATTTTCCAAGGTAATACAAAAGAATAGGAAATGCTCCCCAGCTGTCAGTGGCAATCAGATAAAAAGCAGCTGTAAACCAAAAACAGGGCCTTAATTTGAGAAGATGTTATGCTGGAAAGAGAATGGGTTGGTGGGTGGAGGTCAACACCAAACAAGGGTCTGAAGCAGTGCTTCTGCGACTGTAATGTGCGTGGGAATCACCAGGGGATCTTGTTGAAATGCAGATTCGGACTCAGTAGATCTGGAGTGGGGCTCACATTCCAACTTGTCCCAGGTGATGCTGATGCTGCTGTTCCAAGGGCCACACTTTGAGTAGCAAGGGTCTGAGGAACAGAGCTCACGTGGCCTGGAAATAGCGCAAATGAGGAAATCCACTGCCTTTTATCATTCAAGGTTTGCTTTAGAAAACACATAGGCCTACCCTTGAGCAGCTTTCCTTAATTCTGTCCGTAGATGAATTCTCTAGGTTTTGTTTGTTTGTTGGCTTGTTTTGCCTTAGAAGAGTAAGCAGCTGAAAACCTTCATGGTAACTTCAGAAAAGTTTTGGACTTTGTATTTTAAGAGCCGTTAATGCAACCGAAGACTACTGGATACAGATCATGTGTCAAATGGCTTATAATAAAAGCAGGCAAATAGCAAATAGGCTAGTCAGGTATAGATAATGTTTTGACTGCAGATGGAGTTGCTGTTTAATGCCATGTGAAAACAATGTCGTCAACATTTCAGCTTTGTTTTGTCCTTGTGTCTCAGGTTTGGGAAGTAGCTGTACCATACATTGAAAAATACAGGATGGAGCATATTCCAGAATCAAGACCTGTTTCTCCAACGGCCTTTTCACTGGAATCTCTACACAAGAACTCCTTCAAAATCCCAGAGTCTGAGGACCTTTAATGGGCTTTGTCATGGATTAGCAGATCAGATGGTACTCAGTTTCACAGAAAGCAGTAAAATGCTCAAGGGGAGACCTGAGAACTTTCCTAGGTAGATCAATCCATTGTATAATTCAGTTCTTCTAAGACCTACTTTGGTTAGGCTGGTGACGGTAAATCTAGCACTGTGTTCTCGTTGACCTGGTTCAAGATGCATCAGGTGTTTTCAGATTATAGAGTTTTCTTTCTTTCTTAATGATCAACAGGCCACTCTTAAGCGTGAGAAGAGCAACTGTAATTGCATGAGTCTGTCTTTTACTCTTAGCATTAGATTAACTCAAATCTGAAAACAGATTGGTAGCATTCTTTTCTAAAAATGAGACTTTTGTGATTTGGGGTTTTTTTTTTTTTGCTTTGACAAGCTCTCCACTAGTTAACTTCAGCTGACTGTACTATGCCATGATAGGACAAATGTTCCTTAATATGCCTTCATAAATAACCCTGTTTTAATCATAATTTGTCCTTAAGCTGCTCGCTCTTCTATAAATTGAATCATAGTAAAGAATAGTCAAGAGGTCAACAAGAGGTTGTGTGTAAAGGAGTTAAGGAATGAATATAAGATTGCTATTGGAGTGGCCCTTATTGAGATGTGCATTTTATGTTTGTCAAATATCACCACATGTATCGAACAAAAGGACTCATGTGCTTAAGCTGGAGTTGGAGGTTGGTATTATCACCTCCTTACTAGGTGTTCGCACACTCTATGCACATTCTTATAATAGTCCTGTGTCGAGAAGCCCCCTGGTTTCCCAGATAAGGCATCTGATGTTCAGAAGTTAACCAATCCCCCCTCTGTAACAGTAATCATTAAAATGAGGCCCTATTGACAAAGGTCAGATGGGGCCCTAGGATGTGTTACCCAATCTGTTTTTCCCCCAAAAAGAAGATAAAGGACCTTCTGGGAAGGCTTAGGTGTAATTGTCTGGATGAAGGATAGGTCAGATGACCCCTTGGCCTCCCAAGGCTAAGATCTGTGACTTTGTACCCATCTGTGCAAACGTGTGCAAGGCACTCCAAGTGCAGGAGCCTGAAACCATGACCTGCAGCTGGTCAAGGAAAGGACAGACACACTTGCCAGCTTGCCTACCTGATTACAGCCTAAAATGGGTCCAATGGCATATTTCACAATAGAGTTTTCACTCTTTAGATTGTAACCTGTTCCCAGGAAAGGTGGAGACAGAAGTGACAACTGCAACCCACAGCAATTCTGGGAACAAAAAAGGTGCTGGGGAACCTGTTTCCCAGAAGGGTGTTCTCAAAGCTGTTCTTTGCTAAAATGTAAACACACACGAATGAAGTTTGTTCCTTCTTATCCACAAGTAAACCCTGTGTTGTAGTGGCTGCTTTTCACTCCAGTGTTGGGGATGCTGCATTTCTGCAGGCCCCCATGGTCCTCTGGGTCATTGAGTTTTCTGTACAGCTGTCTTAGTAACTGATATTGCATGCCTTCAAGAGAATTTCAAGGTAAATATGGAATAAACTAAGTCTCAACTGTCTTATGTTGTCACTGTATTCTTTGATTTTTATAACAAAGTTTAATACCTCTTTAGGGAAAGGCTATTCTGACTGCAGTTAATGAAGTTTCTGAACGATTTAGTCAATGAACGTTAACTCGTTATAAAGGGTCTTTAGAAAATGTGATGGACTCAGTATTCTTTCTCTCTCATTCCCATTGGGTAGCAACACAACAGTGAGAGATGTGACTCCCTCCCTAGCGACCTCACCTGGGCTTCCTCACCTGCTGTCTCTGGGCAGCCAGAGGGCAAGCCCCAAAGAGCAAGCTTCTGCTGTGCCACGTTTGCTAAAACGTCCTATTGGCCAGAGCAACTCACACGTCAGGCCCAAGTGAATTGAGGAGAGTAATACTCAAGGGCATGGACACGTGATTTGGGGGCCATTACTGTAACAATCTACCACATACAAAAAATCCCATACAGAATCTGAAGAATTTGAAAGAAGATACTTTTCATTGCTGCTTTAAACTTGGGTCTCGTTTCCGGATCTGGTCACTGGGTTATTATCTTTTTATTAAACCTTCTAATTATCTCATGAATAGCATGATCATGTTGCATTTTGGGACTTACTTTGGTTGAAGCTATTAATTTATTAAATATAAACATTGAAAATACAGTTCTGGGTCACTTAATGATGGGAATATGTTCTGAGAAATGCGTTGTTAGGCGATTTCATCCTTGTGTGAACATCCTAGGGTGTACTTACACAAACCTAGATAGTACAGCCTACTACACACCTAGGCTACGTGGTACTAATCTTATGGGACCACCATAGTATATGAAGTCCATTGTTGAGACATCATTATGTGGCACATGACTGTATTACCAAAAGACCAAACCTAAAAAAAGAGTTGGAGGAAATTCCCTTCAGCTCAAGGCATAGGCCTCGTTAGTCTTAAGGGAGCCCCATTCCCTTTGCCTAGTGATTAGTTCAAGAAATGGTTGAGGTTGTAATTTGGGCCAATGAGACAGAGAAGAATTTTACTGAAGGCTTCCAGAAAATGTTTTTTCTCCTGAGAGCCATGGTAGCCAGGCTTTCTCGCCATCCTGCTTGACCTGAATGAGGAGGCACAGAGCACCTATGGGGGTTGACAGCCAGCCCGGCCCAGGGGGGAATCTGGCCTTGGGGTGACGCCAATGCTGGATGACAGAGAAGAGGGAGGGAAGGAATCTGGGTCTTCGACATTATTGAGCTGCTGGATAAACCAGTCCTGAAGACTTTCCCTCCTGTGAATTTCCAAGGGTGAGTCAATAAACCTCCTTATTTTTCAAGCCAATTTTAGTCAGGTTTTGATTTTTGTAGCTGTTAGCATACTACCTACCACAGCCACTGTTTCTGAGGTGCTGTGCCGGGGCTGTGGTGTATCAACATAGCATGTGGTCCTGCATTCAAAGACTTTCCATCTAGTTGGAGACATGAAATGGCAATTACTGTACCAAGAGTGTGTCCTAGAGGAAGGCACAATAACAATAGCACCTTTGGATCATCAGGGAGGCTTCCTGGGAAGAGGTGACTGAGCTGGGCTTTGAGTGATGGAATCAGAGAGAGAAGGGAGAAAAAGGAGAAACATAAGCTAAATTTCAATGTCAGGAGACATTGAAACATTTATGCCAGGAAACCAATTCTATGTTTGGTCAATTTCTATCATTAAACAAATGATGGCCAAGATGGCCCTAGTCCTTGCTGTCACAGCTGATAGCCCAGACAATGGGCCAGAGGATTAAACAAACAATGGCAATGTGTAGCAGTAAGATGGGAAGGTTGGGAAGTAAGCAGAGGCCAGAATTCACGCTAATGGTACAGTAGGGGAAGCAAAACTCTACCAGCACAGAACATCTCTGAGATCTCCAGGATGCGTGAACAAGGATGGATTGCTGTGGCTCAGTGGTGGTTTCTACCATCTGGGTGCCAGGTTCCCAATGCCTGCAGTAGCTTCAGTAGAACCTCTTGAAAAACATGTGCCTTCTTATTTTGGAATAACTTCCCATCAGAAAAAAATCTCTCCAAGAGGCTGGCATTGACTTGATCCTCCCGCTGTTTACTGTTATAAAGACCGAGATGCTCATGCTTTGGGCAGAAATCTCACAAAACTAATTTAAATTTAAAAATTACTGTGTTTCATCAGAGCTATTTTAAGAGAACCAGCTCTTAACACTGTCTGGCTTTGGTTCTACTCTTTAACGTTTGTCTCACTGCCCGAATTGGATTGTAAATTCCCTGAAGGTAAGAGCCAGTTTAGAACCAGAATTTCAGAAATGAGGGAATTCAGCCTCTACAGTTAAAGAGTTCAAGATGAAATCAAAGCCCTTAAGTCAAGTCCCAGATTTGTTTCCTTCAGCATACCATGGTCTTGTCTGTCTCCCACAGCATGAGTACATGCATCCTCAATTCAGCAATGGGGAGATGTTGCCCCCAAGGGGGTAAAAGTGGTTTTGGAGAGGCAAAAACACTTACATGTTACAATAGTTTGTAGTCCTACAAACCTCAACCCTGTTGGACAAAATCTTATTCCTCAGGGAGAACTTTAATTTTTCTCTTGGGTGGGGACCAATACTTTTAAAAGATTGAGAAAAGAAACGTTGATCTAGTCCAATATGGAGCACAGAATAGGGGTTGCCACATCTCACTGTGCCATCTCGAGAGCTTTCCACCTGCACTTCTAGCAGCTGATACCTCCTACTCTCTGCACCAAAGGACTTGTTCAAAGGCAGCCTGCCAGAGTCCACTCATACGACAAATATCTGAGTACCTACTATGTACTCTAAACCCAGATTAATATTTCTATAACCACACTCTTGTCCTGGTCTTCACTTGTTCAAGAACTTCCAGTGGCTTCCCCTAACTTTAAGAATGAAGTTCCAACTAGTGAGCCTGACATTTAAAGCCCTGTGACGTCTGACCTGACCCGATCTTGTAGTCCTCGCTCTCCACTGAACCCTCTACTCTTGGATGCATCACATATCTTCTGAGCACTTCGTGATGTTCCATCTTGGAGCCTTTCCCTCTCATCAAAATCCTTTCACCTTCCAAGCTGAGACTGGCACCCCTCCCTCCACCCAACCTTGGAATTGTTTCTTTGGTTTTACTTTTCACTTTACTCCCCCTTAAGCATCATCCTTTGACATTATATTAAGGAATCCATGAGCTCTTTCCAATCCACAGAACAACTGTTTTCCTTAACAGTGCATCTCTGGGGTGGCCTGCTTAGTGTATTTTAAAAAGTAATTTTCACTATGACTAGCTGTATGTTTGTGCAGCCATTCATTAATTCATTTACTGATCACCTGTTATGAACCAGTCACCATACTAGAGCCTGAGGATATGATGAGGTCCCTGCCCTCTACTGACTCACAATCTAAAGGGAAAGACAGATTACAATGCTATAAAGGCTATCTAAGAGGTATGAGGGCACGGTGGGGGTGGGGAGTGACTAGCTCTGATTTCCCACATAGAGAAGAGAGAGAAAGCATTCCAGGCAGAGGGAACAGTGCTGCAAGGCCTGGAACAGCAAAAGCAATTACTTTTTTGAGGCACAATGTGAACGCTGGTGTGGCTGGGATCTAGATGGCAGCACTTCTCAGACTCTAATGGGCATACGAATCACCTGGGGGCTTGTTAAGACGCAGATTCAGATTCAGCCAGTCTGAGGTAGGGCCGAGGTTCTGCATTTCTAGCAAATTCCCATATGTTTCAAGGCTTACAGGACACTGGCCTGGGAAGACTAAGGCAGTTCTGGGTGGGTATCCTCTTCTGCCTTCATTCAAAAAAGACATGAATGCTATTTGTTTAGAGTGAAGGTCTCCTAGAGGGAAAAGAGGATGTGCTTCCCTTTCTTATTCCATAGGTGTGAGGATACACTTCCAGGACAGACCTAATATTTCGTTTTGGCCTTTATATCTCCTGCATCCTAAACTCCCACCAGTGACTAGGTGATTGGTCATAGGGGAGGCATCACCAACAGCAACCACAGGCCCCTCCCACCCCCTCAAGATTCCCCTGCCAAGCATATGGGGGACAGAGCTCCAGAGACCCCACGCTGCTCGGTAGTGACAGCAAGGAGCAATCTTAACCTCCCAACAAGAGGTATCTTGATTTGATTTATACTGAATACTATAAAGCCTCATTGATTCAGGCTCTGGTAACCTGAAATGGGTGACAATTTGGATAGTTAATGTTTACTTGTCAAATCATTTCTTCATAAATAGAACACAGGTTGATAATGCAGTTGTGATCATAAGGATTTAAAAAGATTTCAAGTAAACTTACATGACTTTAGAAACATCTATTTATATAATCATCCACTCTTTCTTTATGAATATTTCTGTAATTTCTTCATTTCCTAAAAAGCTCTCATAAACAATGCCACTGATCTACTTCCAGGACTATAAACAACAACAATAATAGTGACAGCAAATATTTATTGAGAGCTATAAATTTTTTTATACATTTGTAATGCAAAGAATCAAAAACTTAAAAACAATTTTAAAAAATTACATTATTGGATTTGGTCAAAATGCATCCATTATAGGAAGGCCCCTGTACCCGTGTATAAAATGATGAGTCTTGAACTCTGCTGTGAAGCGCTACTGTTAGGATTGAGAAGAGATTAGAAATAGAAGGACACCTTCCCTCAGGGGACACTAATGTATTTGGAGAGCATCTAGAAAGACACTGTGGGGAAAGGAAAAACTATTTGCTTATACAGAGGGCTACATTTTAGCTTAATTTGGGGCATATCATTTGGATTTCCTACCATCTCCCTATTTTCACTAAATATAGTTTAAAAACTGTATTTGAAAAGCAGAAACAAAATGGGAATTTCAAAGCCATGTCTACCTAATTGCCAATCTGCTTTTCCCCACAAAGGCATTTTTGTGATACTCCATCATACAAATCTTCAGAATATTTGTAACAAATCTTTGTGAAACAATTTAATGTTCTGAGATTACCATCACAATTGGTTTACCTGTTTATATGTCCAGGTGGACATGTTAAACTAAAATAAATTAATCCTTGGGTTTTTCGAGTGGATTAATGAAACACTGAAATATATTTAAGTGACATCATTCTGGTAAACTACTAAGGTATTTTAACTTTTAATATAACTGTATTGACTTAATACAGTCGAAGAGTCTTCTCTTTCCTTTCAGATCTATCATTTTCTATAGATGACTTTTCCTTTAGCTATAACATATTCAATTAATTCGTGATAGCCTCCGAACTGGTAAATCAAATGCTCCCATCTAGAAAGAAATCAAACATCACTTTAATGCATACAAGTCAAATTATCTTTGCTAATAAATGTTAATTTAAAAATACATTCTCTAAAAATTTCTTTACACCTAGTCATCGATATTTGGGCTTTTTAAAAAATGGTGGATTACTGGGCCGGCCCGGTGGCTTAACGGTTAAGTGCGCGCGCTCCGCTGCTGGCAGGCCGGGTTCGGATCCCGGGCACACACCGACGCACCGCTTCTCCGGCCATGCTGAGGCCGCGTCCCACATACAGCAACTAGAAGGACGTGCAACTATGACATACAACTATGTACTGGGGCTTTGGGGGTGGGGAAAGAGGAGGATTGGCAATAGATGTTAGCTCAGAGCCGGTCTTCCTCAGCAAAAAAAGAGGAGGATTAGCACGGATGTTAGCTCAGGGCTGATCTCCCTCACAAAAAAAAAAAAAAGGGAAAAAATGGTGGATTACTATGATAACTCAAATATTGTTTAATGATATTTAAGTATTTGATCTTAAAATATTTGATTCAATTAACTAATGCACAAATGGTAACATCAGCGTTATTTTCAATAGAGAGAGTGGTTTATGGAGAGTAGACTCATAGAGCCACTCTCGTCTGTTGAACATGAGGTCCAAGGGCTGTGATAAACTCACTAGGGTTAAGGAGCCATAAGATTTACAACTTTAAGATCTAGAACAATAAGACTCCAGTCACACTGGAGGCCCAGGTGGCAGCAGACTGGGAGAGTAATACGAAACCAGGGGCAGGAAAACTGAAGCAAGGCTTTTGGGATCCAGTAGGAATGAGAAGGCAGAGAGGTAATGAATCAGAACCAGGCTGACAAGCCCTAGTTGGGACATGCATGACCCAGCGCAAGCACAAGGTCAGAAGCCAAGCAGAAAAACAAAAACACAGGCCAGAGGGCACAAGAGTCCAAAGTCCAGGTAAACAGAGCAGAAACCTGGAGATCTATGAAAGATGTAAGGCAGATGAAGAGACTAGAGAGCCTAGTGTACTCTGTGGTGTAGGACCTGTAGGGAGACCTTCTGGTTAGAAAAGGGTGATGACAGAGGAGACTGGGTAGCTTCTGAGCCTACACAGAGCCTGACACTTAAGTCTACATATTATAACGGGAATAAAATAAAATAGCTCAGTTGGCAGAACACTCACCTGGATGCATTGATGATAATGAGATCTCCCTGTTTGCCAACTTCCAAAGATCCATGTGTGTGAGATTTTCCCAGTGCATAAGCTGCATTGATGGTGGCAGCGGCCAAGGCCTCCGACATGGACATTCTCATGTTTACACAGGCCAGATGCATGACCATTGGCTAAGGCGGGAAGAGAAAATCGTTGGAGGAACGTAACAAAATGGCAACTGCTACCTAGGACATTTCTCAACACAGCACAACAAATGGTGGTAGTTAAATGTGTAGGTGGAACTGCTATGAGGAAATTCAAATTTACATGTAAAGATTCTTATGCTTTGGAAAAGATTTCCTTATTGTAGAGATTACCCCCCCCATGTGTATTTAACATTTATTTACAACTTTTCAAGGCCACTTACAGTGTAATATGAAGCTCATCCCCATGTTTACTTACTAAATCTTGAGTTTATGCTATTCTCTGAGAGGGAAAATAGGTTATTGTAAAACCACGACGCCCAAGGCTCAATCAAAAAATAATGTAAATAGAACCTTTTCCTCTCTCCATGGCTAGAGGCATTCATGTGGCGCAGAAATATTCAATTACACTGCTGTCTACACTTTTTTCTTGTTTCACAGGAAAATATTTTTATATCTTTGATACATTTTAACAGTTACTGACGTATTTTTAAATTATTTATACGCTAGGTAGAAGTTTGACACTCTGCTCAAAAAGGTACATTAAAAATACTTACCATCGAAAAGCAATAGGCATTAGGGTTGAAATCGCTGCCCAGAGCAACTATCACTCCTTCATCTAACATCTTCCTGGCTCGAGGTTGCTTCAGCCTAAGGGGAAGAAAAAAAGAATAGATGTTTAGAATGGAAGCCAACTTAGATTGTCCAACCCCTTCATGCTCTGGAAGAAGAAACAGAAACTCAAGGCTAAATGATTAGTAGAGGAGCCAGGCGGAACCTCAGGACTCCTGATTTTTATCATTCTGCTTGTGAAATTACTTGGCTATGACTAACTTCTTTAATTTGGGATTGTTTATCTCAGCAATCTTCATATATATTCAGAGGTGCTTGCTAATGTTGATGCAAATAACCCATAATCAACCTATAAATCAAAATTAGGGTGAGTGTATTATGAGCCAACTTTTGATGACCATATAGCCTGGGGCCTTCCTTCCCCAAGGAAGGAGGGACACCAAAGAAGTGGGGTGTACAGAGCGGTTATATACTGTCAAAGAGCATGTATCACATATGACTGTAATGTCACAATGACAATAGTCACAAGATTGCCCTGTCAGCATAGCTATTGACAGATACAGTGGGTAGCAGGGTTGCTGTCTCAAGGGGCGTGGCAGGTAGCAGGTTGGTTGTTTCAAGTTGGGTGGTCACAGGATGAGCGCAGCAATCAAATCCTAGCCTAAGGAGAAATGCTTATCCTTAAGGAAATGCCAACGTGGGGGAAGTTGCATCCTTATCTTAAGGGCATTTATTTTTCTCTTTGGGACATGTTAATTGCTTAAAACAGATACACAATGCATGTTCAAAGGCGACAGTCCCTTTTGGAAAAACAAACTCAGGACTAATTAGTTTTACACCAAATGGTTTCCTCATATGCCCCAATATATCCTATTGCTTGCCATTTATTCATCACTAAGGAAGAAAAATATAACTTAAAATTGTTTTCAAATGTAACAAACTTTTTTTGACTCCCAAATATAAACAAACAAGGTTAAAATAATGCTATTTTTATTAACTTCCATTTTGCAATTTTTTATTTATATCTCTCCCCCTTCTTTTTGGGGGGGTGGGGGAGGGGAGTCTCAAACATTTTTGTAGGCCATTTAAAATCTTGAAGGTCCAAGAATCTAATATGTAAAATGTTAGCGCTTCTTCCTGCATTGGGCATCTCCCTGACCTCCTTGGCAAAATACTATTTATTCTTTAGGACATGACTCAAAAGTTATGTAAAAGATAAACAAAGCCAGACACTTGTTGAAGGGGTGAGGACAGATTTTATTCAGTAACAACTATTGCAACAGGGAAAAGAGTCCAGTGTGAACTGAACTCATTGCTGATTTGTGCAGCAGTCACTGGGTGTTTTACAGGGATGAGGGAGTTGCGGGTGGTGGGGTGGAGAAAAGGGGGTTTGAGCAGAGTCAGGGAAATGGAAATTTTCAAAAAGCAGGATGGAGTTGGTCAATGTGATCTGGTTTTGTTAACTGGCGTTTATCTGGAGGAGAAACAACCTATCTCTGTGACGAGAGGCAGTGGTGTAAGTTAGCACAGAGTGCCCCCCAAGCTGGGAACAAGAGACAGAATTATCTCCTTGAATGGGTGCCTTTCAAAGACATGGCTCTCAGGCCCTTGAGAAGACGGTTCTGGGTGGATGAGATTTACATCTCAAAGGAGCAGAGAAGGGATTTATAATTACAAGCTTTTTAAAGTAACTGCTCTAAAAGGAAGTTCGGGGGCCTACCCACCTATCACTAGGTTTTACTGGAACCAACAGTAAATTCTCCCAGCAGGTTGAGATTGCTCAAACAGGCACTATAAGGGGGGTCTAGGGTCATCCTAGGGATGCAGCCTTGAGCTGTTAGAAACTATGCCAGTGTTTATTCAAGTCTCGTGTGTTGGGGGAAAGGAGGTGGATGAAATCATTTGTGGTAAGAGTGTGCAGCTTTTATAGACCAAGACTGAGGCCAAGTCGAGAAGGGGCTCAGAGGAGTCTGAGAAGAGTTTGGTAAAGGAGAGTCCTCCTCAGGGGAGCCTTCCCAATCACCCCTGTTGGCCCCCACTTCCTCTGGCTCCCACAGCACACCACACTCCTCCATTTTAGCCCCAGGTCCACTAGATTGCTGTTGTTGCATGACAACGACAGCGGACTGGTACTCAGCCATTATGGACCTGGCTGCCCAGGGCTTGTTAATATACCTACTGAGGGTAACCTTGCCCCCTCCTTTAAGACCCTACTCCATCTCTGGCCCTACATTCAATTTGATTGTTCGGTGCCCTTGCTCAGCCAGTTGTAAAGTATTTAGACAACTGAGCCTGCCTATACAGCTGGAAAGTCCAGCAAAGACTAAGGATCACGGAAAAGATTATTTCTCTTTTTTTTTTTTTTTGTGAGGAAGATCAGCCCTGAGCTAACATCCATGCTAATCCTCCTCTTTTTCCTGAGGAAGACCCGCTCTGAGCTAACATCTATTGCCGATCCTTCTCCTTTTTTTTTTCCCCAAAGCCCCAGTAGATAGTTGTATGTCATAGTTCCACAGCCTTCTAGTTGCTGTATGTGGGACATGGCCTCAGCATGGCCGGAGAAGCGGTGCGTCGGTGCGCGCCCAGGATCCGAACCCGGGCCGCCAGTAGCAGAGTGTGCGCACTTAACCGCTAAGCCACGGGGCCGGCCCCTATTTCTTTTTATTATAATTTGTGCCAGGACCTAGACCTCTTTCTGGCTACTTAATATTTTTGCTTGAATGAATGAATGATACTGTTATAGTCCAGGGGCATACTGAATATGGCAAAGAGTAGAATAACTTTATAGCTGTGCTCAAAGTAGTTAGGTTCTATTTATGTTTTATATAAAGTCTACTGAAGTCTGGCATTCGAGACCCTCACAAACAGAGCCCAACCTTCTTTCTGGGCCTCTTTCTCATCCCTGCCCTACCCAGTACTGCACTCCAAACTCTGGGGTTTTCTGGTTGCACATTTCTGACTTTGCCATTCTCCTTGCCTAGAATATCCACCCCTCCCTGAAATGCATTCCTACTACCAGACCCAGCTCCCAACTCACCTACCCATGCTCACTTCCCTGGTCACTCAGCCAGCAGTGACAGCCCTTTTCAGAACTTCAATAGGTCCTACTGTCTATTCATTTATTGTGTTTCATATGCTCAGGCTGCAGATTCCATGAAGGACTGTGCGTGTCTTATTCACCATTGTATCTCCAGTACCAGCACAGTGCCTGGCATTAAGAGCTGCTCAGTGAAGATCTGTTGAAGGAATTCTTTAATTTCTTATTGTTATGTTTTCGTTGCACTCATTTTATTTCCTCCCCCCAAAATACAGGGACTTCTTTGTAGCCTCAATGAAAAGAGTATGGTACCTTACATATGGTGCTCAAGAAAACTTGGCCAGGGCCGGCCCCGCGGCTTAGTGGTTAAGTGCGCACGCTCCGCTGCTGGCGGCCCGGGTTCAGATCCCGGGTGCACACCGACACACTGCTTCTCCGGCCATGCTGAGGCCGCGTCCCACATACAGCAACTAGAAGGATGTACAGCTATGACATACAACTATCTACTGGGGCTTTGGGGGTAAAAAAATAAATAAATAAAATTATTAAAAAAAAAAAAAAAAGAAAGAAAACTTGGCCAGTCATTAACTCAGCCAGTCATTCTAAAACCATCCTATCAGTGAGAACTGTGTGCCAGGCACTAAAACCTCAGAGTCATCCTTGACTCCTCTTTTTCTCTCACAGTCTTCATCCAATCCATCAGAAAATCTTGTTGGCTCCACCTTAAAACTATATCCAGAATCCTCCTAATTTTTATACCCTCCTGCTACCACCTTGGACCCAAGTCACCATCATTTCTTGCCAGGATATTTGTAAGACCATCCTAGTTGGTTTCCCTGCTTCTACCCTCACCCCTCCTAAAATCTATTCTCTATGTTGCAGCCAGAGGGATCTTTTAGAAAAATAAGTTAGATCATGTCGTTGTGCTTTTAAAAACACTCAGTGGCTTCCCACGGACTTCCTGTCTGCACCATGGACTCAGCCCTACAAAATCTATGCCTCCTTGCTCATGCTCTCTGGCCTCACTCTTGTTCCTCAAACACACCCAGTGCGTTTCCACCATTGCACTCACTGTCCGTCTGTCCAGAACACTCTTCTAGAGAGCCTCATTCCTCCCCCTAGATATGGCTTGCTCCCTCACTTCCTCTAGGTCTCTCCTCAAATGTCCCCCCATTGGAAAGGTTTTCCCTGACCACCCTAAAAACATGGCACCCTCCCCCTAAACTCTCTCTATCCTCTTGCCTTACTTTGATTTTTTTCATGGCACTAAGCATCCTCCGACATTTTATATGTTCATTTGTCAGTTTGCACTTTGTCTGTCTCTCCCCATTAGAATGCAAGCTCCTTGAGGACAAGACTGTTTTATTGGTGGCTGGATCCCTAGTACCTATATCAGTGTCTGACAAATAGCGGGCCCTCAATATACATGTTGAATACATGAATTAATAAATTATTGAGGGTGCAGAGATGATTCTTGCCCTTGAGACATTCCCAGTCCACGACTAACAGTTTGCAGGACCACTTAAAATGACGTTTCTCAACAAGGACAATGTATGAAAGGAGGTGGGTGAAGCAGCGATACAGAGTGAGGAAAGGGTAGAGCTTAAAATTTCCCTGCAGGTCGTTCTGATGGCCTCCCCTCCTCTTCCAGAACTACTTAAGGAGGTAAAAAAAAAAAAAAAAAAAAAAAAAGAGGCTGTAAAAGTATTAAGGGAGCACCAGAAAAACTAAAGTGAATGTTTCCTAAAGAAATTTAAATATTACACACAAAGATGCATAAAATAATGACTAAAGGAAGGCCTCAACTGGCATAAGGCAATGGTTATTCTGGAAAAGAGAGTCAAGAGAGCTCAGGGTACAGCAGGGGCCCTGCAGGTTCCTCCTGATGGAGCGATCAGAAAAATACAGGAACAGAAAGCCAGAGAGGAGAGTGTGGCCCTCTCATTGATTACCCCTGTTGTCTAAACAGGATGCTAAACCCATCTTGTGGTGACAGCAGATGGCAGCCACCACTGGCATAGGAACAAAGTTTAGACTTTTCATGCTGAACCGCCCTTCAGTACTGCAAGTCCCAGATTTTTTGCTCCATTTTAAGAGATTCAAGATGAGTTAAAGAAATCCTTTTTTGTAAAAACTTACTTCTCAGGTGGTAGAAAATTAACCAGGTTAGGTATTGATTGATGATTTATATTGATGACTACTGAGATTTGCAAGAAAATCAGTTGGTCATACTGAGAATAGTTATTGATTGATATTTTCTGGGTGTAATCTACATTACGTCTACTCTTTAAGAGAATAGTAATCATAAGAGAAATGGATAATATTATATGTGTCTGTACAAAATTATGATCAATTTGAGGAAAGAACTGCAATATTTCTTTCTTCTCGCTTATAAAAGTTACCCAAAGCCTGGCTTTTCAATCCCTAAGGCAGAGTTTCCCAACCTCGGCACAATTCATATCTTGGGCTGGACGATTTGTTGTAGGGGATTGCTCTGTGCACTGTGGGATGTTTAGCAGCATCCCTGGCCTCCACCCACTAGATGCTAGTAGCACCCCCTAGTTGTGACAACCAAAAATGTCTCCAGACATTGTCAAGTGTCCCCTGAGGGGCAAGTTCGCCCCAAGGTTGAGAACCACTGTCCTAAGGCCATAACTGCAGAATCACCTCCCTGAAAACCATGTGTCCCAACCACACAGAAAGCACCTAGTTCTAAGAGAAAATAAACTGCCTCTGGAATGCTGGTCTTCTTGACCACAAACTCAGTGGCTGTCGCAGAAGTAATACAATGGAAAGAGTCAGAAAGCCTCAGGTCTCACATGGGGTAGAACTGCAGCAGCAGCAGTTATAAAAGATGGACTACGTGTAGCCAACCCATCGAGGGCGTACAGCAAAATTACTGGGGAGACTTTACAGAATCTACTGAGACCTCTCCTCTTTCCTCCCACCCCCAGATTTATGAGAATTATGGTACCCACTTGCATCCTCTTAGAAAACAGCTCATTCACATTCTGAATACTGCTAAATATCCCTAACATCTTAGGCATGTTTTTTAAAGCATAAAGCCTATTTCATGATTTTCTAATTATAAAAGTAATGCATGTTGATTTTTTTTAATTGGAAAATTCCAAAAGTGAGGAAAAAAGAAAAAGAAAGCTCTGCCTTCCCCAATAATCCCACCACTCCAAGGCAATTTGGGTCTAAGCTCCTTCTTCAGGGTAATTCATTTATGAACGTCATTCCAGAACGGGCATCTTCTATGAGCTAACTTTTCTTGATCTGCATTTTTAAGGGATTTGTAAGAGCAATGAAATAATATTTAGGCATCTTGGAAGTCTGTGTCTTCACAGCTTGTACTTGCAGCTCTCGTGCGGGAGTGAGAAATGACCTCACCTCAGCATGTAGGCCGTGGTGGGCAGGAGGACAGCAGAGCACCTGGCCGTTGCCATGGCAGCGATGCCTTCATCACTCACTTCTTCCAGGTGACTGATTGCCTGGGCTCCCAGTTCAGCCCCGAGCTAGGCAGAATTGGCAGAAAGAGAAAGGTTTTACCATCACCAACAACAAATCAATCAAGTATCATAAAATTGCTTTTCCTACAAAAATAAACAGCACTCTATTATTAAGATTTCTTGCCAACTACCTCTCACAAGCACAGGCCCCAAAATGGGTAAAGAGTTTGTGATGGACATTCAATTGAACACTAGCTAGTGTGCTACTTCAAGAACTTAAACACAAATGCTTACCGATATTCTTCAGACATTTGCTAAAAAAGAAAATTTATGAATCTTATGGATCAGAATAAAACATTGAGTAATACTGGTAATAAAACCTAATTATTATAGCATCTTAAAAACACAATAAAGAAAAGTATCTTGGAATGCCGTTGTCCTTAGTGAAAACAGATCAGTTAAGGAAAAAAACTTCAAAATGTGGACTCATATATATAATTGGAGAATATCTACTTGAGGTTGATTTCTCTCCAGATGAAAAGTTTGGGCCAGATTGTTAGAAGAAAACCAAGAGGAGGTAATGCTATGCTAATAATGGAAACATGCATTAAAGTTCATTTCTTCTCAGCTTGACAAATTTTCACACATACACCAAGTGCCCCAGGCTGAAAGGTGATATGTTCAACATTCCAAGGAAAGGAAAGTAGACTAATATTTGACCTGACCCAGTGGCCCAGGGAGGCTGCAATGCCCCTACCAGGACAGGAAAGAGTTGGCCCCTCATCAGCTGCTTGCTCAGGTCTAAGAGCATTTTGGACTGGGGCTCTGAGGAGTCCGATGCACCACAGGACAGACTATGCTCCCCAGGGAGAGTTTCCTTCTAACCTTGAATCACCCTCACTTTTCCAGACTTGATTTGCTCATCCTGCATATTGACCTCTGTTGATTTAATTCACCAGTCACTCTCTATGAACAAAAGTATCTTGTTGACCACCCAGTTCACATTCATTCAACAAACATTCAACAAATATTTACTCAGTAAAGACCATCTGTACATGAGGCACTGTGGTAACCTCCAGGGGTAGGGCTGTGTAAAACATGGGTACCGTCGTCCTCAGTGTGTTTATAGCCCAGTAGGGATCGCAGAGGCATTTTTAACACAGAGGGATAAGTACAGGGAGGAGCTATGACCCGTTCCTGTGGAGGTTTGGGAAGAATCCCAGAGGTGCAGTAGCTAAGATGACACACGGAAGAGAATTAGAGTTGGCCAGACAAAGGGGAGTGTTCAGATTAGAGAACTAGCATGCACCGAGGCATGGGGTACTAGCTGTACTAAAAATAGTTTATTGTGGCTGGTTCATGGTAAAGAGAGTGGAGGAGGTAAAAAGGGGGAAAAGAGAGAGAGAGGAAGACAGAGAGGTAAGCAAGGGCTGGATCCTGGTAAGCCTACCTGTGTGGAATTTGGAATTTGTCCTACCAGCAATGGTAAGCCCTTAAGCAATGAAGAGAAGATAAGATGCACTGAGGGAATGGATTAAAGGAACAGATTAAAGTGGAGACAAGCTGGGAGGCAAAGAGAAGAGTTGTTGCAGGAATCCAGGTGAGAGCTGATGGTGGTTTGAACGAGGCTGTGGGGTGAAGAGAAGTGGAGCTAGAGATACTTAGGAGAACTGGGAGGTCTTGCTGGTTGGTTGAAACGTGATACGTTGGGGAAGGGAGGAGTCAAAATGATGTCCAGGTTTTTGACTTAGGCAACAGATAGATAATGGTGCCATTCACTGGGGCAGGAAACAGAGGGCAAGATTTAGAAGTGATATTAAGAGATCAAATGGGACATGTTGTGGTTGAGACACATAGGTAGTATTGACATCTGTATTTATGCCCCAAGGGCAGTTGTTCATTTAGCTCCAGGGCTTAGAAGAGAGAAATCTAGGCTCATGCCTGCAGGAATTTTGTGCGTCTTATTCACTGCTAAATTCTCAGTGCCTAGAACATTGCCTGGCAAACAGTAGACACTCAAATATTAGGTGGAAGCATGAATAAATGAATCTGGGAAAGACATATAGATTTGAAAATCATCCTGTGTCTATTAATGGTGTACACCACTGAAATTCATCTGGATACTGCCACAGAAAGACCCTAGAAGCTACACTGAAATTAACAGACTCTGCTAGTATGGCTTTGCGTGCCAACCAAAATAGGTGGTGAATTTAGTAAATGAGATCACAAAGGTATTTCTTTTTCTACTAATACCACTAGCAGATAATAAAAGTAAATGATCAGCAAAAAAGTAAATTTCTAACAGAGGTCAGAAATTCCAAGGCTCAACCAGACCAATGTGCACATTGTTCAAACAAAGAAGGCTACTCCTTCCTACCTTTGAACAAACTAGTTAGGTTTTCCATAGCATTAGTGTTGACAAAGAAAAAGCAGGGGTCAACCATACCTCAGCAGCCTTCATCGGGTGGAGTTCATCTCCATGGAAGTTAATCTGTAACCCTGTATCCTTCCCACTTTGAAGAATCCTTCTGGTGGAATCAAGATCAAAGACGCCCTTCTCACAGAACACATCTATATTGTCCACGTGTATTTCCCCATTTCTGCCAAGTTCCTTCAGCTTTGGGAGGTGGTTATTGATGATGTCATCAGCAGCTTCTGTAGCAGTTTTTCCTCTAAGGGAAGAAAATAAGATTACCATGGGCAAATTTTTTTTTAAAAAATTGGAGACAGGGTCTTTTGGCACTTGGAAAACCTGAGAAACTATAGGTAAATGACCTCGAGCCTTAGAAACATAGGGAAAGAATCAGAGCTATAACTCAGGACACGTAACAATTGGGACATGCCTACATAGCAGAGGTACTGACAAGACTTCTGTATGCACTGACCCTGTACACAGAGATTCAAATGGCTCATCCATTCTGGCTCACCTGTGTTGCCTTTGGGAATGTCAGCAAGGCCACCTGAATGAAAAACTGAATCTTCTTGTCAAGGACACTTAGAGGGCACATTGGATGCTTTCCTGACAACCCAATTGCAGGCCCTTACCTGGGCCCCGGCTATCACTCTGCCTTTTTCCTCTTCCCCACTGTTTCTAGAAGCATCTGCCTAAGGCTTCCTGTCTCATCATTTAGGGACATGGGCGAAGAAGATCGTAGGAGACCTGAAATGCTCTCTATGGTTCTGGGGTAGTTATATATTAGAAAAGGCTGGGCTTTTGAAGTCAGATAGACACAATGCCCTACCACTTGCTGGCTACATAATTTTAGACACATTATTTAGCCATCATTTGGCATACTCCGAGCCTCAGGCTTTATTATTGGGGATCAAGATGAGACTCACTGGCAGATGGAGAACATTTCTGTAAAACTTCATCCCTGTATTTGGCACACAGAAGGCTCTCGTTCAGCAAAAACCATTTGGGTGGGTAGAGAGAGGTGGACTACAAGGAGACAGTCACTTACATATGTTGTTTCTAATTCTCAAGACCATCATATTGAATAGGGTGTTATTTAGCTGCTTTATAGACGAATAATTCAAGTTCAAAAAAGTTGAGTCCCTCAAAATCCCCCAGCTGGAAGTAGTTAAACTGGATTCAAACTCAGGTCTAGTATCGTTCCACAGCCTGAGACTTTTCTGCCATGTCACGCTGTCTTTCCTACTGAAAAAAACTATCATACGCTTTATACTCCTTTTAAAAAAAATTGGTTTTCTACAGACAGGATGTCCCAAAAATCTCAGTGCAGTTTTAAGCTTTAATAATTTCAGAAGTATAAATGCTAAAAATATACAACAAACATCATTGAAATATTATGTTTCTTTTCTACTAGTTTTGTAAATTTTTAACAAATGTTAATTTTTTTAGTTCCTCTGTTTGAAGATGGTAAACAAAAAGTTAACATTAAAATTTTATTTTTCAAAGTTCATAAAACTAAATAAATGTAAAAATATATAAATTATTAAGCTGTCAAATAATTTTTGTAAGCCTGTAGCATTTATACACCTAAGTCATCAAAGCTGAAAACTGCATTAGACTTTGGAGAAGCCCTGCAAATTGTCAAGTCCTGGATTTCCTTCAGACCTTTTAGTTCTGGAACTGTGAGCCTTCAGGTCTAGAAATTCCAGGACAGATAAGATGCAGGTGCAGAAGGGGACAGAATTCTCTACAGTAAAGCCATATAGGAAAAACTTTAGGTAACAGGGAAAGCTAAAAACATTTACAGCAATAAAACAAAAATGTTTGCTGCTAAACAGATGAACAGCAAACAGATGAACAAAAATGACAACCATTCTGAGTCATCTTGATTGACTTCAAGATTTGATCCATCTCCTAGAGGGTGTTACTCTTAATCTCTAAAGTGCTTTTATGCTATCATGGAAACTATTTAAAGCAACATCTGTCATTTTAAAGGGTCTATAAGTGGGCATTTCTTGCTGTTAACCAGAAGAGTTTTGAACATCTCCTCTTCTTCCTTCATCACTAAGGGACTAGCAAATTGATGGGTCTGTTTGGGATCGCCTTCCTAAAACCATGTGAGACGACTGACATTAGAATGGGAACCTGTCCAAAGGCTTTTACTGGTCTCTCTGCAAGAACTAAACAGCTGATGCACCTCCACCCCCTGGAGAATACAGCCCCCACTTAGGCTCCGCATGACCCCTTCTTCGTTCCCAATGCCCCGACTTAAGCCCGGGTCCCATCGGCGGAGGTTACTTCGGCACTGAGTGAGCCCCGCAGTAAGTGGCCGAGATGCCGATGTCCAGCTCCCGCCGGGCGCGCTCAATCACGCGCAGCATCTTGAGCTCGGTCTCCAGGTTGAGGCCGTATCCGCTCTTGCACTCCACCAGCGTGGTCCCAGCCCTCATCATGCACTGCAGCCGCTGCTGGAAGGAGCTGAACAGCTCCTCCTCCGAGGCTTGGCGTGTGCGCTCCACCGTGAAGTTGATCCCTCCTCCCGCCTGGTGAATATCCATGTACGTGGCTCCTGCCAACTGAACACACGGCTCACCGTGAGGCCGGGCAAATGTGGGGAGGCTGCAGGCAGGTCTACAGAACCTGCGTGCAGAAGTGATATTCAAAATGATTAATAATCAATATGCCATGGGCACCAACCAATCAGAAAGGATGCTGGGGCACACTGTCCTGGAAGCCCCTACTCTGCCAGGGTGGGGAGGGAAGGGTCCCAGGAAGGGACTGGGGTGGCAGAAATGGGAGATGTGGTGGGAACTTGGGGTCTCAAGGCAGTGGCAATTTACCAACCAGCACAGAAGTATTTCAGTATTTTTAACAACCCAGTCGGCCCCAGTGTGTACCAGCTAAGTTTCCGCCTATCCCTCAGCACCTATGAGAAAACAAAGCTTAGGCAATTCAGGAACCTCCCTGCAGTTATTCAGATCTCCACTATGGAGACCCAGGGGGTTTCCATGTCTCAGTATTTGGCCACTAGATTTTGGGGCTTGACCTCTGTCACTCAAGCAAATAAAGAGGCTCTTTCTGACATCCCCCTGGACTCCTCTTACTCTGGGCAGCAAGGAGTCTGGTGCAAACAAAGTACCTGGCCTGGGGGTCTCCCTATCAGAGTTTTCATCTGGGTTCTGCCATGGGGAGCTGGTGAACTCAGTCAACACCCATCCCTTCTATAGACCTCACCTTCTGCATCTATATAATGAAAGGATTGGACTGCAACTCTCTAAGATTGTTTTTTGGCTCTGAAATTCTGTGATTTAATAAAAAAGTCGTAAAAACAGCTGTAGGTTGTTGAGGAAGGTACACACCATCTGAAGAAATTTTTTCTTTTTCTGAAATAATCCAATGTAGCTGTTAGGATGTACCTTATTTTTTTTTTTTTTTTTTAGTGAGGAAGATTAGCTCTGAGTTAACGTCCGTTGCCAATCCTCCTCTTTTTGCTGAGGAAGATCAGTCCTGGGCTAACATGCGTGCCCATTCTCCTCTAGTTTATATGTGGGACGCCTGCCACAGCATGGCTTGATAAGCAGTGCATAGGTCCATGCCTGGGATTCGAACCCGCAAACCCCAGGCCATGAAGCAAAGTGCATAAACTTAACCACTACGCCACCGGGCTGGCCCCAGGGTGTACACTTCTTTTAAAAAAAAACAATGTAAAGAAAAGATGTGGATAAACCTTAGATGCATGAAAGAAGCCAATCTGAAAAGGCTACATACTGTATGATTCTAATTATATGACTTCTGGAAAAGGCAAAATGGAGACAGTAAAAAGATCAGTGATTACCAGGGGCTGGGAGGAGAGAGGAATGAAAAAGCAAAGTACAGAGGATTTTCAGGGCAGTGAAACTACTCTGCCACTACAATGGTGGATACATGTCATTATACATTTGTCTAAATCCATAGAATGGACAGCACCGAGAGTGAACTCTAATATAAACTATGGACTCTGGGCGATAATAATATGTTAATATAGGTTCATCAATTGTAACAAATGTACCACTCTGGTAGGGGATGTTGATAATGGGGGAGGCTTGTGTCTGGGGGGGAGGGGTATATGGGAAATCTTTGTACTTTCCACTCAATTTACTGTGAACCTAAAACTGCTCTAAAAAATAAAATCTATTAAAAACAAACTATGAGAAAATGGCTCCAACCAGGAATTTCAGGGTTGACTATGGCTAATTAATGACTGACATAGACTACATTTTATGTTTCTTAATAAGTCTCATTTTTCTGGGAAAAATGAGAACAATACAACACATTTTATTTTTGTGATTGGTAATATATTTTTCCAAGTTTGACCCCAATGAACGGTGATTTTCAAACTGTTTCCTGGGGCATCTTCAAAGGCTCCCAGGGGTGGTGGGATGGAATGGGAGAAGGGAGCAACTCAACTCAGCTCTGTTTTAAAAGCAGGATTCTGTGCTAAAAATTTTTGAAAACTATTATTCTTAAAATGATTGCTAGCCCTGTGCATAGTATAAAGATTTGGGACAGTTATAAATTAGTTAGTTTGGTTATAATTTATTTTCCATAGTCCAAGCCAATAAAAATATCCATTAAAAAGACATATGGACATATGATAAGATAGCCCATCACTCTTTAGAAAAAGACTTGTCTATATTTGTCCTATATTTGATTTGCCACCATTTATTGCAGTTACCTTCATTGCAAACTCGTGAACTCTTTCTCCAGCCCATACTGGATGTGTGTGTGCATCCACCAAACCTGTAATCAATAAATCAAATCATTTTTAAAGTTGAAAAACAGAAAACCCTTAGATAGCAGGAGGACTATACCATATGGCTCTTAGGAAAGCATGATGGCAGTCAGCCATCTTGGAGGGGGTAGAAGAGAAAGAATTTGTATGTTTCACTCAACAGAGAGGACACAAGAAGCCTCTCTACATGGCTGGTCTAGAAAGTTCTTATGGAGGAGGGTAACTCAACATGATGAAAATATTCCTTAAAGAAATATAGCTCCCTTTGCCCAAGAAGTCCACACTCACCAAGCAAGCTTTAAAATAGAGTTCAAATCTCTCAGTTGACTGAAACCAACAACTATATCACCAAGGAATAATCTGAGTGTGAAAACAGAATAACACAATCCCCCCACCTCAACCTTGAGAAGGAAAAATATGAAATCAGATCTTTCTTCAAGAAAGAAATATATTTTAAATAAAGAGAAACAACAAAGCAATCACTTGGAACTTCTGTTCATCCAGGCACAACTCAGTAAGCGTGTCTTTCAGAATATTTAAAATCCCTTATGGATTAAATGGCTCATTAGTGGATCTGACTGGACTAAAACCAAGAAATCCTATTCAGATTGCTTTCTACTACATTCTGCTCTTTCTCATAAGGCTTCACTCTGATTTTATCTCCTAACTCCCAAGAGCCAGAAGGTAGAAGCTGTCAGATATACACAGTACACATTTTAAAAATATAAATCCTAGCCTCTATGTTTGTATAGAACTCAAAATTTGTGAAACTTGTTTCAGATGATTACATGAAGCCATAAAACATAGATAATGTAAGAGACAATGGTTAATAAACTGATTTTGCTGTCAATCGCTAAAGATAGAAACAAACTTCGGTGAAATGTCTAGGCACGTTTTTCCCCTTTTCCATATGCAGTTGAGCTCTTTATGTTTCACACTCTACATAAATTCAGAGTATATTCTGGTGTTAGAGACAGCAGCTTGCCCTGTTTGCCTCCCCTATGAAATGGATTAATAAACTTCTTTCAACAGTTTTTGAACCTAAAGACAACATAGCTGGTTTTTCTTCACGGTGTGAGTGGGAAGACGCGGAGGGAATGAATGAGTCTGATTCCCAGCTTGCTCTTTACCTGTTTAGCAATCTTGGGTAAGATTCCTAAACTTCACTGTTCTAATCTGTAACATGTAGATAATGATACTTCCCTTACAGGGCAGTTAGAAGGATTCAACATAAAAATATGTTTGTAAAGCAGCTAGACATTCAATAGTAGAAATTCAATACATGGTAGCTATTATCATATTTTAATATTATTGTGAGACCTTGTTTAAAACAAGCCGCTACTCCTCCTCTTTACATTACTCAAACTGCTTTCAAAGTTTTACTGAAAAAGAGGTTAATACCAGGCAAGATGCATTTCCCAGAGCAGTCAATTCTTTCTTCAAACGTTTCTTCAGAAAACTGTTTTTGGATAGCATCAGCAGGACCGATGGCTTCTATAAACCCATCCCTGAAGAAAAATCAAGAAGAAATTACTAAACCTTGGGAAAATGCTGTGAGAAATCTGACTAATGATTTAAAATATGTTATTGACGTCTTTTGGTGTCAGTCAATATTTATTGTATTTCCTTCTTGAACTGGTGTCTTTGGAAAAGTGATTCTAGCCACATACAAGGCAAAAAGGAAAATCCCGTATGGCAGATTACTACTTGTTCCCCAAGATCAACGTTCCCTTTCCCCACAGGGCTAGAATTCCAAATTGTAGCTTGACACGTGACTGCCCAGAATCAAGACCACATTTCCCAGTCTTCCCATCAGCCCAGTGTGGCCGTGTGACTAAGTTCTAGACAATAGTATTGCTTTCTCTTACTATTTCCTACTAGATGGAATGTAGACACCATAACGAGAGATGGAGCAGCCACCTTGGATGACGAGGTGACTGTGACAGAGACGGGGCCGTCCGCGCAGAGCAAGATGGTAGGGGCCTGGATCCTTGGGACTCGGTAGAACATGGCCATCAACCAGCTTGGATTCCTACCTCTGTGCAATAGAGGTAGGAATCTGTGTTAACTGATTTTAACAAATTTTTGGCAGTAACACTGGAAATATTTTTATCCCTTTGTTAGTTAAAAACAAATACACACAGTCCCTAAAAGCTGGGCTCTTACACAACCTTAAAAGCCTCAGATAACGGGTGAGACTGATTCATCTTGCGCAATCTCGGCGCCATGTGGCTCACCAGTTCAAATCCCCATTCAACCCCCATTCGATCCCGTAAGGCCGCCCTCCCAAACTTTGGCCGTTCTTTTATTCACTTCTAGCGGGAAACTCTTAAGGTTAAATAAAAAGAACTGAAAATGTCCTCTTTTTCTGGTGGCTGAATCTTAATTTCCCATCACCTCAAACCATTACCATCTAAACGTTTTCCGTGGTTCTCAAGCTTTAATGTACAGACGAAGAGGGGTGGGAGAGAGGCTTTGTACAAATTCAGGTCTCAGAACTCCACCCACAGAGACGCGGATTCAAAACATTTGCGACTGGGGGGGGCGGGGTTCAGCCTGAGCGCGTTTTTTCACGGAATGAAGACTCGAAGTAGTCAAACATGTCACCACAGGCAGGCCTGCCAGTGTCTCCGGGTGCGGGAAAGCTTTTACCCGGTTTCCCTCCACAGCGCACAAGTTAGAGCAAGAGGGCCAGGCCCGGCCTTGGCTGACGGTCCCCACAGCGCGCGGCCCGGGGCGCGGGCAGCCCCGCCGCGCGCGGCCACTTACGTGCCCAGCACCAGGCTGGCGCCCTCCAGCACGGCCAGGCTGCGCAGCGCGTCCCGCGCCAGGAAGCGCTCGCCGCGGGCGCACACCAGCACCACCTGCCGCGCGTTCTCCAGCAGGAGGCGGTGGCCGCCCCCCATGTCGCTGCGCGCCGCGGCTCTCCGGCAGGCCACCGCGCTCGGGGCGCGGGCGGACGGCGGAGGAGGGCGCAAGGCCGCAGGCTGCGCCGCCCTGGCCCGGAGGGTGGAGCGGGGGCGGGCGCTCGCAGCCGCTGCCCTCCCAAACCTGGGAGGAACGCGCGCCTCCCCCAGCCCTCCCAACGACTGCAATGGTGCCGACCACGGGAGTGATGATTAGTAATAAACGTTATAGGGGAATCTCCTCCTTTTCGGTCGCCCTGTCACGTGCTGGGTAAATGTAGTAGAGATTATTGTTCCTGTTTTACAGATAAGAAAACTGAAGCCCGGTCACCGGGGAGCTTCGCCGATCACGTGGCCAGGCGGAAGGTCCCAGAGGGGCGAGGGCGCCCGGAGCGGGAGTGTGGGGGGAACCTCTGTCCGGGAGCAGGTGCGGGAACCTGGGACAGAGCCCCGGAAGGGGGCCGAGTAGGGGAAACCTCTGCCCGGGGGTCTCGGGCGGCAGCCTGGTGCGCGGAGAGCCCCCCTGCAGAAGGAACCTGGGGAGGGGGGGGTTGCGGGGCGGGGGGCGGGGGTTGCTCCTGGGTCCGCGCGGCCGCGAAGCAGAGCCGCGGGTGCCGCGTACTTTCGGTTGGCCAGCTCCGCTCCGGGATCCCCTGCCAGACAGTCCCCGAGATGAAGGGCCACCCGGGCGGGGGAGGGTAGAGCCGAGGCTGGGGAATCGATTGGCGCCTCCGCCCGTTTCCCGTAATGCCTTCGTGAAGGATAGGTTGGAACGGCTCCTGGATCCAAACTCGTTGAGGTAAAACTGGTTTCTGCTCGGTGACCCCCACCCCACACCCCAGCTGTATCTGGTGGGCCCTACGCTCAATTTGTGACCAACGCATGAGACAGAATCAACTTGAAGGAAGATGTCTGTGATTCTCACCCACGTCTCTTCGCGTCTGTCAGTCGCTGTGAAAACATTGGCAAGCGCTGGGTTTTATTTTGTTTCTTAATTATTTTATTTTGTTTATATATTTTTATTAGAAGCTCTGTGTTAGGCCTGTGGAACATAGAAAGACAGAAGAGAGACTTTCCCTGCCCAGCCAAGACTACAATCAAAAGGAAAACTCTTTATGGACAGAATAACATACCGTGAAAGCAGGCTGAGGCCTGTAAAACCACAAAACGTAAAAGTCAGTTTAGTGTCATTTTAAGGCAATTTAAGAATGAAGAACAGGGGCCGGCCGGCAGAGGCGTAGTGGTTAAGTTCCAGCGCTCTGCGTCGGTGGCCCCGGGTTCGCAGGCTCGGATCCCAGGCGTGGACCTACTCACCACTCATCAAGCCATGCTGTGGCAGGCGTCCCACGTATAAAGGAGAGGAAGATGGGCATGGACGTTAGCGCAGAGCCAATCTTCCTCAGCAAAAAGAAGAGGATTGGCAACAGATGTTAGCTCAGGGCTAATCTTCCTCACCAAGAAAAAATAAAAGAACAGAAAGCAAAAACTGCTTTAGATAAACATGATAAATAACAATATACTTTAGCTTCATGTTATGGCCATAAAAGAGAGAGATCAGTCAGGTAGGAAAGACAGAGGAAAGAAAAAAAACTGGAAAAGAATTCAATAGACAATATGAGTAAGAGACCCTAAAGGAAAAAAACCATAGATTACTCACAGCTCAGACACACAATCACAAATAGGAGTGTGTGTGTGTGTGACAGTTAAAAAAACAAAGTTATAATATATAGAGAGAAATAATACAAGAGAAGTGGAAATAGTGGAAAATAGAAACACATAAAGTCACTAATTCACAGAGAAGTATTAAAATTTTATATCATAAAATTTCTGCTGAAGACTTGAATCTGTTACATTGTGCAATTATAGGCATATTTGCAGATTTATGCAAATATGGGTATAAAGGATAGGATGAAATTATAGAAATATAGGTGGCTTTGGGGTTCAAAAAACTTGTCTTAATCCTGCTTCTGTTACTTATGAGCTATTTGACCTTGGAATATTTACTTAATTTCCCTAAGCCTCAGTTTTCTCATCCGTGTTATGGGGATAGTTGTTTCTAATTTATGGACTTGTTTGAACTTTATATAAGATGAAATGTAAATCACTTAGCCCAGTGCCTAGCTCTAAATAAGTAATAATAATAATTATCATTATTATTACTACTATTACTATTAGTTTATTTTAATCCTGCTATTTGTCTTACTGGTCACTTAAGTTGAAGATTAGATTTCAGGCAATAATTCTAGATCCCCTCCTCACTTCACAGAACGTACCATGTGCTTAAAGTTTACAAGTTCTTGGCAAGTCTAAAAGAAATTGCCCCTTTTTTTATGGGGATTTATATATGTCTGTGAGCTGAGAGCATCCAATCACATCCATATATATAATATTGCCTGAGAAGCCCTGCAAGCAAGAGGTTTCCAGAAGTAAGAAGGCGAAGAGTGGACTTCTCTCCTTCTTGGTCTTTGCTAAATAATTATAGAGAGGTAAGGATACCACATTTTTCCTTAGTAATAACCAACATCCCTATAGCACTTAGTGCTAAGTACTTTTCACATCATCCTGCTCACATTGGCTTGGCTTCTTTTCCCTACTCTTCCTTCCTCTTGATCTCCAGTTATTTTTTCGGTTTGCAAAAGCGGCAGTCAGAAATGTCAACAGAAAAATCCACACAAAATAACTCGCTTGACGCCAGCAGGGCCTTAAAGGTCAAACTGAAGGTAATTTCCTCATCATCCTGCTCCGCTTCTGACCTAATCGAGAGGTCACTGAGCGGGCCGAGGACCTAGTGGGTCCTGGCTCTCAGGTAAACAAAAAATAGAACAAGGACACAGTTCACAGCTCTTTCCCCTAGTGTTTGTCCAAGTGGACAGGAAGGAAGCAGGAAAAAGTTGAAAGGCATTTGGTTTGAGAGAATCTGTCTAAATCTTCGTTTGCGTACAGAAGATAAACAAAGCTTTTTATCTCTTATTGAGAGAATCTGGAAATCCATTTTCATTGAGTTGTAGAGAAAATCAAGCACGAACTGCTTCGAATAATATCTGCTGGAAATTGTTATTGTTAACTTGAGAGTTGGTCTGGGACTTTATGTTTGGACATTATAAAAGCCCGTTCCTCTTTCTCCACTTCCACGAAGCTTGGAATGTTAAGAATCTGCACTAAGGTGCAGCAGGTTCCCCAAATTTGCACCGATATTGCTGGTAGATTCCTCTCAAATGGCCCGGTTTCAAGAACTTTAGTTCTTTCTTACGAAAGCCAGCTGTCAGTTATCCCTCTTATTCTTGTCAGCTGCTGGAGGTTATTCACGAGACAGAGTGGACTAGAAAGAGGACAGATCCGGACAGCTGCTTTGAAGAAAGTAGAAGCAATTATTTGTATAAGCGATAGAGTGAGTAGGCACTTTTCGTACATTACCTGTGTTTGAAAATTGCCACAAGCCTGTAAGAAAGGTATTAGTGTCCACACTTGAGAGAAGAAGACCCCAAGGTGCACTGACTGTAATTGGGTAGGCCTAAGGGAAAAAGCTGATAAGAGTCAGAGGCAGGACTCAAACCTGCCTGCCCCCAAAGACCAGGGTCTTTCCACGATGTCATTCATTCTGCCCCTGTAATGATACGCATCAAAGGACCTGACTCAGTGACCACGCATAATTGCATAACATTAGAGGAATGCAAGAATGAACTAAATCAACAAGCATGGTGTTGACTTGGAAGAACAGTGTATTTTACATCCATGTCCCCTTAGACGTCTACTAGACATTTCAAATTTAACATGTTCCAAACTGAACCCTTGATCTTCCCTTCCCCTACAGCCTTCTCTGTCTCTGTTGATGGCAACTCCGTCCTTTATTTCCTGGGCTCTTTATCTCATACCCCACATCCTAACCATCAGCCAGTCATGTAGGCTCTATTTTCCAAATATATCTAGAATCTGACCACCTCTCACCACTTCCACTGCTATCCCAAGAGACCCCATTATCTCTTGCCTCCCAATGACTGTAGCCTCCTAACAGGTCTCCCTATTGGACCCTCATCCCCTTTTATAGTCTCTTCTCAGCTCAGCAGTCAGAGTGATTCATTTAATGATTTTCCTTTCACCGAGTAAATGACCTCCAGGGCCCTTGCTATCTCTTTGAGCTCAACTGTCACTCTCCCCTTTGTTCACTGTGCTTAAGTTCCACTAGTCCCCTTGCTGTTCCTCAAACATACCAAGGATCTTCCCTTCTTGGAGTGTTTCCTCCATGGGCTTACACTTATGTGGCATTTACTATGCACCTGAGGCTACCCAAAGGGCAGGGCAAACATTAACTCATCTAACAATCCACGAGGTAGGTGCCGTTCTTATCATTCATTTTGAAAGATGGGGAAATTGAAGTGTGAGGATTAAGGAACATAACGAGAGTCTATGCTCTTAATCACTAGCCTATGCCACCTCTAAAAGTGATGGCTTGCAATCACACACCACCATTTTAAGTCTCTGATTTTTCTGAGTTCTTTGTCTTTTTCATTCGTCAGAAGTTGGATTTAAACATGTGTTTTAGATGTGAATTTGCAGGCATTCACTATGCAATCCAACGACATTTTCTCTCTCTTTGGGTACAGAGATTTTTGTTTAGTCATCATGCTATTTTTGTTTAGCACAGCAGACATTCACTGGCTTTGACTTTTTTGTCCTGGGTTGGCATATCATATTGGTTTAATTCAGAGAATTTTATAATCCTTTCCTAAGAATGGCTGCCTCTCTTGTGCTCTCTTATGTTCTTCACCAACCCTTCGTTAATTAATAGGGAGATTGATGCATATGAAAGTACAGAAGTATGACAACTTCTAGAAACTATTGATTCCATTACATCTTCTATGAATTACCGGAGAGATGGACTGAGAGCAGGTATCTGCTACTAGCAGTTGGCTTAGAGGGATGAGAACTTCCAGTTTTTCTATGAGTAAGAGAGTGCCAGAAGCCGTGGATAAAGATGTTTATTGTAGATAGACTTTTAGGATAAAGGGAATAGGCGTGGGCATGGGTAGGGGAGTGAATTCAGATAGAAGGATTGAAGGAGCAAAAAGTATAACAAGAAAGAAGTGAGCAGAATCTTAGGGGGAGATGAGTGCAGAGTGTAAATTTAAGAAAATCTCTCACAAATGTTTATCATTAGCCCTCCAGATTCCAAATAAATCAACCCAACAGATTGTCATCAATTCTTCACCAACCCTTCTTTTCCATTTGTCAGAATGAACCCAATGCCTGTGAAAAACTCTTCAGTAATCTGAAAAAGTATAATAATGTTGTAGATTTTTATTAATCTTTTTCTCTTTTATAACTTCAATATAATTTTTTTTTATCTTTGTTTTTATAATCATTGGAAGTAAAATCACATGCTAATTGGTAAATATTAGCACATGATATCTCCCACTTACTGAGTTCGGTCTGTATTCTAGGCACCCTGATGGTTGTTTTTATATGTTGCCTCGTTGCATCCTCATAAAAGCCTTGAGAGTGGAACTATTATTCCCATTTTATGGACTAGGAACCTGAGGCTCAGAGATGCTGTTATTAGAATGTAGGCTCTGTGAAGACAATGGTTTTTGTCTTTTTTGTTGTTCTTTTTTTTTCATTGCCCTGTCTCTAGCACCCAGCCTGGCACATAGTAGGTACTCAATAAATATTTTTTGAATGTTGAATGAACTGGCTCACACATCTGTAAATACCAAACCAACAGGTTTGTCCACTCCAAAGTCTGTGTTCTTATTCACCTGCTACAGACCTCATGAGCCTTTTAGCTCTTAAACACAGCTCTTTGAGATTACTGAGGCATAAATTTAAATGGGCAGCCTGAAAAAGGATGTTTTGTCCCATTCATTGTTCCTGTTGTGGGCACACCATTTTTATAAAATCCTGAATATCCTTTTTTTCCCCAAATGAAAATATTGTTATTTTTTTCATTGTAAAAATTACACAAGTTTATTGAGAAATTTGAATGATACAAAACAGTATAAAAATTCAGGATAAGGATTAGGGTGAGGCAAGTGAGGCACTTGCCTTGGGTGCACAATTTAAAGGGAGAGGCAAAAACTCAGTAATCAAAATAAACATTTTAATTAATTATTTTAAAAAATATAAATTAATGCAAAAAATCCACAGTGAACAAAATATCAAAATTTTAAATAAAGACAAGATCTGTGGGCTGGGATGAGGGTCTGGCAAGGGAGGCCCTCACTCAGGGTCATATAAGTGCACAGTCAGATCCTGTCTGTATTTAACATTTTATCATGGATTTTTTTCCTGCGTTGATTTTGAATTATTGTTATTATTATTTTTTGTGTGAGGAAGATTGGCACTGGACTAACATCTGTGCCCATCTTCCTCTACTTTATATGAGACACTGTCACAGCATGGCTTGACAAGTGGTGCGTAGGTCCACGTCTGGGATTCGAACCTATGAACCCCAGGCCACCAAAGCGGAGCACTTGAACTTAACCACTATGGCACCGAGCTGGCCCCGGTTTTGAATTTTTTTAAAAAATTGCATTAACATGTTATTTATCTTCATAACTGAGTTTTGGGCGCACATCCTTAAATTTTGCAGCTGAGTGCCTCATTCACCTAATTCTAATCCCAAATCTGATGAAAATGAAAGGAGAGATTGCTCGAAATCAGAGATAACCACTATTAATGTTTGGTGAACAACTTTTCAAACACCTCTCTGATTTGGCATGTGTTTTTTTTTTTTTTTTAAATCAGTTTCTTTTTTTTTTTAATAATTAATTAATTTATTTATTTATTTTTTCCCCCAAAGCCCCAGTAGATAGTTGTATGTCATAGCTGCACATCCTTCTAGTTGCTGTATGTGGGACGTGGCCTCAGCATGGCCAGAGAAGCAGTGCGTTGGTGCGCGCCCGGGATCCGAACCCGGGCCGCCAGAAGCGGAGCACGCACACTCAACCACTAAGCCACGGGGGCCAGCCCTGGCATGTGTTTTTTATCCACACTGTTCCTACCCTCTTGAAATATTTTGTTTTTTACTCATATAGTGAACAGAGGTAAATAGTGACTACAGCATCGTTTTAAGCGGCCACATGGCCTTCCGTTTTATGGGTATACCATAGTTATTTAATCAACTCCCTATTTATTAAATAACATGTCGATAAACATTATTGTAGTCCATACCTTTTTGCTCACTTACCTGATTATTTTCTTGGGATGAGTTTCTAGAATTGGAACTGCTGGTCAAGGAGATTGTGTGTGCACTGCTTTTAAAAGCACTAAAGGCGGGGCCGCCCCGTGGCGCAGCGGTTAAGTGCGTGCGCTCCGCTGTTGGTGGCCGGGGTTCGGATCCCGGTGAGGCACCGCTTGTCAGGCCATGCTATGGCGGCGTCCCACATAGGGGGGAGGAAGATGGGCACAGATGTTAGCCCAGGGCCAATCTTCCTCAGCAAAAAGAGGAGGATTGGCACGGATGTTAGCTCAGAACTGATCTTCCTCACACACACACAAAAAAAAGCACTAAAGGTTATCTGGGAGTCACTGGCAGTTGAATTTAGCTGCTTTATGCCATGTTTGCAGAATTTTTAAAAACGTGTTTCCTTTTCTTTGGACAGGACCAGGAGACAACATGTCATCACATTTTTTGCCACCATCACTGACTTCTGGAGGTAAAGAAGAAATCAGTCAAGAAGTTCTTGCTTTGTGCCTGGTGGGGTTGGTCCCCATGGTGGATTGGGAGAGTAAGAAAAGGAAAAAGTTACACAATAAGTATCGGACATGGTCTCTCTATGTAAAGAGTTTATAAACTAGCTGCTGAGAAGGTTCTCTTCTACTTTTTAATTCTGAAAAGAAAAATCTTGAAGTCAGAGGGGCATTGAATTGTCATATTTAGCTAGATTGCTAGAGTCCTTCATGATGTAAAACAATTAACTGAATCATTTCTCACAATAAAGGACGTGAACAACCACACTTTATCAAAATCTGTCCCCTCCTTTCCTTCACCGCCCTTTCCTTCCTTACCTTCCTGCTTCTTTCCAAGCATACAAGGAATCCGTATTTATCAGTATACAAGAATAACTTTTTTCCACTTATAAATTTGACAGAGATTTAAAAATTGGATAACACCAAGAGTGTGTTCCAGGTAACAGGCTCTCTGTAGGCATCCTCTTTGAAGGACAGTTTGGCCCTATCTGTGTTTAGAATTAAAATGTTTGGCTGCAACTGACAGAAAATATAAAACAACAGAGGCTTAAACGAGATGGAAGTTTATTTCTCTCTTAGGTAACGACCTCTGGACATAAGCATTCCAGGGCCCGTGTGGAGGCTCACATCAGGGGCCCGGGCTTCTTCCAGCTTGTTGCAGGCCTATATTCTTGATCCATGGTGGCTGCTTCTGCACCCGTGATCACACCCATATTCCTGCCAGCAAAGAGGAGCAAAGGGGAGGGAAGAAGAGGCCCCTCCCTTTTATGACAGTTCCTAGAAGTTACACTCACCACTTCCCCTGACATCCCCTTTTCTAGAACTTAGTCTCATGGCTATATCTAGCACCAAGGGATGAGAAATGTAGTCTTTACTCTGGGTGCCCATGTGCCAAGCTAGAAGTAAGGGCTCTATTTCTACAGAAGAAGAGAGAATGGGTATGAGGAGACGACTAGTAGCCTTTAAACAGAGCCATGTTGGCAATTTATTCTAAGGCATGTTTGCACAAGTGATTAATGATATGTATACAGAATATTCATTGCAGCATTGCTTACAGTAGCAAAAGACTGGGATCAACCATAATGTCCATTGGTATAGAATTGGTTATGTAAAATATGATACATCCCAGGAATGGGATACTAGAAAGCTTTTTTTCTTTTTGATGAGGTAAATATATATGTGCTGATGTAAAAAGAACTCCTAAATATATTGCTAACTGAAAAAAACCAATTATATATTGGAGGATTCCTTTTTCATTAAAGGGTTTTATTACTTTGTCAAGAACTGTGAGGGATCTAAGATTTTCCCCTACTTGCAAACTAGTAAGTTAGCTTGCCACAGTTTCCTTGAGGCTGACAGGAGATACAAAACTCTTGGGTCAGAGACCAAGGACTTTATCACTCGCAGTATAAAAAGTGGTATGAGCAACCAGCATATTTGGGACCAGTTCCCTGAGCTCCATAACCCTGTTTTTAAATTAATAAAATTATATATTAATAACATTATATGAGCCTCTGAACCCACCAAAACCCAAAAAAGCTAAGATCTTGACATATCTTACACCCCATCCCTTATCTTCTCTCACCTGAGGTAGCCACCACGCTGAATTCTATGCAGATTACTTCTTAGCCTTTTTATTTACATAGTTTTATCTTGCCTATATGTAATCTTAAAGAAAATATTTTTTACTTTAGTTATTTTAACTTTTTAAAAATAATATCCTTCTGACTATAATCTTTTGAGACTTTTTCACTTAGCACTATATATTAAGATTCGTTCATATTGTTCTGTCCTGTAGATCATTTATTGTGACCACTGTATAATATCACACAGTGTGAATGTACCACAGTTTATTTGTTGACTCTCCTGTAAGTATTTGAGTTGTTTCAGGTTGTTGCTATTAAAAACAGAGCTGCTAATAAACATTCTTGTACCCATCTCCTGGTACATATGAGAGAATTTCTCTTGCATATATACCTAGGAATAGAACTGTCAAATCTCATGCTAGGTGAATATTCAACTTCATATGATAATATCCAAGTGTTTTCCAAAGTAGTTGTGCCCAGTCACAAGTGTACCAGCAATGTGTCAGAGATCTAGTGGACTCATCTCCTCTCTAACATTTGGTATCATCAGACTTCTTAATTTTTTGCCAATGAAATGGGTGGAACTGGGATATCATTATGGTTTTTATTTGCATTTCTCTGATAACTAATGAAGTTGAACAGTTTGTCATATGTTTATTGGCCATATGTGTTTCTTCTTCTGGAAGATACTTGTTTAATTCTTTCTTAAATTTTTCTCCTGGGTTATTAGTGCTTCTCTTACTTCTCTTGTACTTCTGTAAATACGGTAGATCCCAATTCTGTCAATTGTGTGTAGTGCAGATGTCTTTTCCCAGTTTTAATTTAACTTTTCACTTTGTTTATGGTATCTCATAATGAACAAAGTCCTCAATATAGTCAAATCTATCCATCTTTTCTTCTATAATTAATACTTCTTGTGTTGTTTAAGAAATCTTCCCCATCCCAAAATCTAAATGATATTAACCTATATGTTCTACTATTAGTTTCAAAGGTTTATTTCTGACAGTTTTGTCCTTATCCATCAGTAGTTGATTTTTGTACGTGATGTGAAGATCCAATTTCATCTTTTTTCCTTGAGAGTAACAATTTTTTTCCAGCTTCCTTATTGAACAGTCTCTCTTTTCCCCATGTGTGAATATGTTTCTGAGATTTCCATTCTCTTCCATTAGTGACTCTGTCTTTCCCGTTACTGTAGCTCCATAAGGACTCCTGACATATAGCAGGGCCATATTCCCTCCCTGCTCTTCTCCTTCAGCAGGGTTGTGACTATTCTTGTCTCTTTGTTCTTCCTTTTAAATTTTGGAATTTACGTATGAGGTTCTATTTTTTTAAAAACTCCTGTTGGGCTGTGTATTTGCATTACTATGAAGCCATTGAGCATTTGTGGAGAATTGGCATCTTTATGAAATCATGTCTTTCTATCCAGGAACTTGACTTATCTCTCCATTTACTTAGGTCTTCTTTAATGTTTCTTAAAATTATTTTATGCAGTTTGTAAATTCAATTCTGAAATCTTTTAGTGCCCCTTATATTGCCAGCCTAGGTGCTGGGGGTTCAAAGATGAATACATCCATATGATAGATCTTTTAATGGAGACATTAAAAGTTATGCTTTCTAAAAAAATATTTAATACTGGTAAATACTCTAAATATGTTAAGAAAAATAAAAGCTTGTCCAGAAACAATACAAACAGAATGGATGAAGAACAGATGGAAGAAAGAAAGAGAGAGAGAAAGAGAGGGAGGGAGGGAGAGAGAGAGAGAAAGAGAGAGAGAGGAAGGAAGGAAGGGAGGAAGAAAGAAAGGGAGAAAAGGAGAGAGAGAGAGGAAGAGAGAAAGGGAGAAAGGGAGAGAGAAAGGAAGGAAGGAAGGAAAGAAGGAAGGCAGGCAGGCAGACTTGAGGGAAAATACCCTGTATTCAATCCACTGGGGAATTCTGTTGGCTCTCCTTTCAAAACATACCCAGAACCCAGCTTCTTCTCACCATCTCCACTCTTACCATACTAATCTGAGCTACCATCACCTTTTACCTGAGTTACTACAATAGCCTCCTAACTGATATCTGGTTTCAATCCTTGTCTCTCCACTCTGAGTCTATTCTCACCAAACTGCAATAGTATTGAATAGGTCAGACCACATCACTTTTCTATTCAAAGTCCTCCAGTGGTTCTCCATTTTGCTGAGAGTAAGTGCCAAAGCCCTCAAGATTGTCCATAAGACCTTACATAATCTGCTTCTCTACTGCCCTCCCCCTCCTTCATTCCATTCCAGCTACCCTGGCTTCCTTTCTCTTTCTTAAACACACACCAAACATGATCCTGCCTCAGGACCTTTGCACTGGCTGTTATCCACTTGGCTAATTCCTTCAATTCCTTTAAAGGTCACTTTATCAATGAGGCCCATCCTGACCACTCCATTTAAAACTGCTCACCCCAGCCTCCCCCTCCCATATCTTGCTTTATATTTTTCCACAGAACTTTATAGCATATTATAAAAGTTACTACTTTATTATGTTGATTTTTAAATTATCTGTTACCAACTACTCCCCCCACCCCTCCCCACACCAATATAGGGTGCTCAATCTCTGCTTTGTTCACCAGTGTGTCATCAGTGCCTAGAACAGTGCTGGGCACATATTAGAGGCTCAACAGGTATTTGTTGAATAAATGGAGGAATGAATAGAAGAATTAGGGCAAATAGAGTGACAGTAAGGGACAAGGCTGAAACAGGGGTGAGACTATGTGAGTGCGGCAGACAGCATAATGTATCCCCCAATATTCTAATTGCTGGAGCCTGTGAATGTGTTGCCTTCCCCCTCCCACAACCGCTGCTGGTTCACTCTGCTCCTGAGTGCAGTCGAGACGTGGCCCCTGCATGGTGTCCTTCTCCCCTGGGCTGTGAGTGTATGTGACTAATAAAGTGCTGTCAATCTCATCTGTCCAGTGTTGGGTGTTGGGTGTTTAGCCATCTCGTACTATTTAGGGCAGAGGGTTCTTCCTTCACCAACAAGATGAACAGGAGGTGATCAGAGCACTCCACACTCCATGTTGAACCCCAGGCTTCCACGCTGCCATTTTCTCTCTCCCTAACCCACTACCTACAAAAAAAATGTGCCTTGGGTTTCTGTAATTCCAGATGCTCCCACTTTCCCAACTGAATCCCTGGGAAGATGGCCATTTCTCCAACTTTTTAAGCTCTGGTCCACTGACTCCTAGCCCTGGCTATACATTTACAGCCACTTGGGTGGGGGGGTGGGGGGTGGCACTCCCCAAATATTCTGATGTTGATGCTGGCTTGACCAATTAAGTTGGAATCCCGAAGCAGGGTTGGGGGATGGGGCGTGGCGGGGGCAGTGGTGGAGGAGCCAAAGTGATTCCATTGGCTCGGGCCAGAACCACTGAGTTTCTTATTTGGAGCTTTTTGGGGAGGTGGGTGCTGGAGGTGGGGAATGTGTCCTCAGACATCCTTTCCCTTTCTCTGATTTCAGGTGTCAACTCCAATCTCCCAATATTCCTGGCTTTGACTATTGCTATTTAAAGCCAAGATTCCCACCCACCACCCCCTGCCAAGCATTAGAAAGCAAGAAAGAAAGAAAGAAAAAAAGAAAAGACTTTTTATCATTTCAGATTTTATGAATAAAAACAAAAAGTCTATTCAGAAATTCAATTGACTTTTCTCTCTCTCTCTCTCTCTCTCTTTATAGCCAGGCTTCTTATTTATTAAGTGTACAAGTCCATGGTTTTTAGTACATTCACAGATATGAGCAGCCATCACCACAGTCAATTTTAAAACATTTTCATCACCTCAAAAAGGAACTCTGCATCCCTTAGCCATCACCCCCTATCCCCCCTCTCACCTCCAGCCCTAAGCAACCACTAATCTATCTTCTGTCTCCATGGATGTGCCTAATCTGGACATTTCATAGAATGTAATGGAATCATATCATATGTGACCTTTTGTGACTGGCTTTTTTCACTTAATATAATGTTTCTAACGTTCATCCATGTTGTAGTATGTATCATACCTCATTCCTTTTTATGGCTGATTAATATTCTATCGTGTCACATTTTGTTTACCCATTCATCGGTTGATGGATATTTGGATTGTTTCCATCTTTTGAGTATTATGAATGATACTGCTATAAACATTCATATATAAGTTTTTGTGTGGACATAATTTCTCTTGGGTACATACCTAGGAGTAGAATGGCCGGGTCACATGGCAACTCTGTGTTTAACTTTTTGAGGAACTGCCAGACTGTTTTCCAATGTGGCTGCACCATTTTGCATTCCCACCAGCAGTGTATGAGGGTCCAATTTCTCCACATCTGCACCAACACTTGTTATTATCTTTGACTTTCCTGTTTAAGACACTCTAGCCTGGCCTAGGGATCTCCCTAAGGGTATTGGCTGTGTCTATTGCTGACAACATGGTGGTGTAAGGGTAATTGTGGTTATGTTTGTAGTGGTGGGAAGAAGCAACATCCTAATATCTCAAAATATGATCCCACTATCTTGTAAAAGGCCCCTTATCTATTTACACAGCAAGTGTCGACTCTTCCCCCTTGAAGCACTAAGCACTATGCTGGGTGCCATGGGAAACAGAGAGAGAAGCTGTGGCTTCTGCCCCTGAGATTCAGGCCTTGCATCTCTGTCTCATTTGGGGAGGTGAGGCTGCCCGTGTCCTCCTCCTCAGAGACCCAAGCATCACTTTTACTCTGCTCTGGCTAGTGGGAGCTTTGCTGTTCCAGTCAACAGAGGAGGGATGACAGAAATTTTTCTTTTTCTTTTTTTTTTAACAGATAAAGTAAACGATGACTCAATCAAAAAGAGCAGTCCGTATAGGATCTTTTTCAAAGATCTCTTTCTTTTCAAAGAAAATGAAATGGCAGAAAAGAAAAAGGTAAGGTTTTATTAATATCACAATCTCAATTAATGTTAGAATCAGATCCTCTTATCCATCACTTTTGCTGTGCTGGGAGATGGTGCGAACACGCACGAGAGGAGCGCCCTGTAGGGACCTAACGATCACCGCCTGTGGGGGGATGACAGACACACTACAGTCTGCTGTGACGAGTACAGTATGCCCTACT